>NC_054535.1:73657717-73957717 GCF_017654505.1 Polyodon spathula
GTGAGTAATCTGTCAGAAGCATTACATTTTATTTTATTTTATTTTTTTTTACTCAAGTTGAACCACGCACTATTTTATCAAGGAGTGAGTCCCACATCATCTTCATAGGTAGGGTGTTTGTTTTGTCTTTTACTTTTCCAGAAAAAAAGTTTTTGATGGAAATACGCAGCAAAATAAGGTGAATCTCAAAATGTGGGTCAGATGTCCAGTTAACCCTTTATTAAGGATAGCAGCAGCATCAGGGAAATAAGACAAACAATAAATATATTGGCCTTTATAATAACTTCTCTGTTTTTTTGTTAGAAGTTTTCTAACATTAAAAGTTCGGTTCCATAAAAGTATGGGATCTATAAAAGTGCCACTAATAAACCGACAAACTGTAATAAAGGCCAAAGCTGCCACCTTCAGTAAAACTGCGAAATCAATTCTACGTATATTGTGCCAGCTAGTTCAAAGTATTATTTCAAATGCTTTTACTGCTTCTTTACAGAGTCCCAAGCTCCATAAAATGTGGTAACAAAAAAGCATGCTTTGGATTGCATCTGTCTAGTGTAGTACATCACAGGCTTTTAAGCAGCACTATTACACCTCAGCTGATTTATAATACTTTAAAATGCAAAAAAAAAAAAAAAAACTGCTGTGAATTATATTAACAAGTCAAATGTGGCAAAATATTGCGGTCAGCTATCTCTTAATAATACCAACTGAATGGCATGAATAATATGATCACACCAAAATATAGATAATATAATGAATGTTAACAGGATCACATCTTGCGGCAGTTAACTTAACTTCTAGAAACAAATGATATCTGTAAATCTAGAATACAATAACCTGTGACTGCTCCTTTGGTAAAATGGGCACTGCACACACTGTAGGAGGACTACTGATTTTCTGTGCTGTATAGGGTGGAGGTTCTGTTTAGAAAGTTAAAATTAGGACTGTTGATCACATGATTTGGATGGCATACATCAGATAGGGCAACAGGTTGGAGGACAATTTTTTTGTCTAGGGCAGCTACATAAAGCTGGTGAATGGTTTTGACTTGTTTTGTCTTTCAGAAGTAAGTTAAGTTGTCACAAATAAGGACAGTTCCATGAAAGTAGCACGTGTTCTAGTGAAAACTTTTTTTTTTTTTTTTAATCTGGTCACATGATGGCTTTTAGAAAGCACTCAGTTTGCATGTCATTGAAATAGTTTTTTTACTTAAGCAGTCTCTTCGGAGTCAAAGTTTATCACTTGCTGCAAAGCATGTCAGAACTGAGGAGAAGCAGCTACTAGGTTAATGATAGGAAAGAAGGCTATGTTAATAGTGCTATGGGTGTTTAGGGGAGTTTGCGTGCCTTGTGTGAATGGAAGAGGTGAAACAGCACTGTGTAAGATTGTGCCTGTTCGTAGCGTCTTGTTTGTTCTCATGTTTTGTCTGTGTTTATTTCGTTTTTGTTTAGCTAACCTGCTACACATTGCCATGTACAGGAAAGCTAATGTTATTGCTGTTGTATTGTTATTTGTAAAGAAACATGCACAGTAGTGTTCAAACATGCAACTTTCTTGTCTCTTGAGTCTACTTCCTGGTAGAAACAGCCTTACCAGTGACATCATCATTTTTACAGAAGTGCACAACTGTCTGGAAGTAGCACCCCATTCACACTTGTGGTTTAGGTCGGCCCAGGGCCGCCTTATCTCATGTGTGAACGCTCAAAAAAATGAAAAGGCGGCCTGGCCGGGTGAAATTTAGGCCAGCTTTTAAAGTACCAAGGCCGACTCAGTAACAGTGAACGGGGTGTAAGACATTTAAACAGCTTGATAACCTACAGTAATGTCTTCTGTCTTATTTAATGGAACATGGGTTTCTTTGAAAACTGCATGTATAAGACTTACATAGCAAATGGAAGTGCATCTTTCCATTAGCTAAGATCAGAACAGTCAGCATACATTATACTGTATTAGACAGGAATGTGATCCTACACAGTGCATTACATTCACTAAAGTGCTAACCACAGTTTAACACCGATTTCTTACCACTTATAACCCCCCCCCCCCCCCATGCTTATTTATTTATTTATTTATCTATTTAACATCGATTTGGGATAGGTATTTCAAAGACAACACAACTAGGCTTGCTTTTTAATTATGGACTGTAAAATGCACAGAAGACTGCTCTATGGAATAATGTACAAAATCAGCCACCAAAAACCTATTAATCCCTTTAACAAAACTGATGTAGATGCAGGACATGGCAGCTTAAATATATAAAATGACTCTGTTGGTTAGCCTTATAATGTGCCTGTTGAACTACCATTACCATATTTAAAAGTAGGGCAACAAAATATTAAAAAAAACAAAACAAAAAACGTAATCCTGGTTTATCATTTCTTTTGCCAATATAATTTAAGCAACAATTCAGTTAGCTCAAGGAATACAGTTGCAGTGCTGTAGTTATTTGAAGCCTTGATAGACAGCTGGACTTCTGCTTATTAATCGAAATTGCGTGATGCAATTCCCTCCTAAAACAACAAGAGGTCGTTCAAGAGGTTTAACAGTACATTGTTTCAATACAAAGGAAGGCACATTCCTCAATGACAGAAGAGGCAACGGGCACCAATAGCAATGCATTGAGCATTTCATCTACTGCAAAAACATTATTGGATAAGAGGCTGAAACAATACAATTTTCAAAAAGGTAATATGTAGAATGTTTGACATATGGGACTAGTGCTACATTGACCATAAGTCAAGAGTCCAAGGTAAAACTAAAACATCACTTTCCTTTGGTCTAACTTCAGCATTTATGATTGACTCGGTGTCAATCCTGTGTCCCACAGTCTATGGATCTCTCTACCAAAGAGAACTATGGCTCAACAGGGATGAACTGTATTTTATTTTATTTTTTTAAAGTACATGTATTAGACATGAAGTTCACCTGCACAACAAGTGGAAAACGGCTTACAAAATAAAAGGCTATTAATGAACATGAAGTCTCAAGCAGCAATGCAATGGACACAGAACAATCTTCTGAATGCTGAGACTATTTGTATTTTTGTGTTGTGAAGAATACATATAGAAAAAACACACAAAACATCAATTAAACAATTTATTATAAAATATTACTAGTATATAAAGTTTAAGAAAGTATTAAGAACATTGCATTCCAAGACATGCTTAAAAGAACATAATATATAAATAGAACAAAAATTTATTGTGCAAAGTAATGACCGTACATACTGTTTTAAACAGACTTCCTTGTCTTTCTGATACCTTACATTGTGAACCGAGACACTAAAACAAAAAATGTGAAGTCAATCTATGTAAAAACAAAACAAAACAAAGAAACAAACACAATAAAAGGAACCCATCACATTATTCTGGATAGCTTTAAAAACTGTTTTTTTTTTTTTTTTTTTTTTTTTTTTTTAAGTCATTTACGAATTTAAATTGAATTTTAAATTTAAAATAAAAATTAACTTTTAAATTCATTTGAAAATATACCTGCATATTGTTAACAACTACAATATATATATATATATATATATATATATATATATATATATATATATATATATATATATATATAAAAGACTGGGTCTAATAACACAAAAGCTATTCAGTAAGCACCCCTTTTCTAAGCTGGACAAGCAATTAGAAATACCCCCATTTGTAGCACACCCTTTTGGTGTAGATAGAGTGTTTCTTCCATGTATTTATTTAAATATTTCTATATAGGGTGGTACTCAACAAAAGTAGCAACTGCTACTTTTCAGCAAGGCCAGGCTGATTCACTTGTTCATGGAATTCCTCCAATATCCCTACTGTTCTTTGACATACTGCATGAAAAAAGATATATGGTACTTGGTTGCCAAGTGCTTCCGTATCTAATACTTCACAACATCTGTGTTACAAGAAACAAGATGTAAATCATTGGTCACGTAGCCTTCTAGAACAATTTAAACAACTTTGAACCCTGCTGTGTAATATCAGTGCTGTACTTGGAGCCCACGGTAACCCTACACTCTATTGATAGTGCTATGGTAGGAATGTTGTTATGTTTTAGTCCAACCCCCTCGGTGTGAATAGTGGGGATGCAGACAGCTTCTATGTAAAAATATGGTCAACTAACCATCACATAAGAAGGCACTCACATTTATTTATTTTTTAAAACATAATATACTGTAGTAATACGTTCTGCCAGGCATACACGTTTTATTATTGTAACTTTATATCACACAGTATTTAGCAAATGCAATTATACAAAGTGTAAAAAGCAAGCTTGTAATACTCCCATTGTTAAGGGAAGTTTAACCATATGCCAAACACAATAATTAAGGAAAGCCTATCAAATGGAAAGACAGTACCAAAATGGCAGTGTTATATATTTGCATTCAAGAATGCAAACAGTGCTAATAAAAGTGTTCCTTCACCATTTAAGACAGCCTGAAAAATAAAAAAAATAAAAATAAAACACACTTATAAACTTTAAAAAAGGGGGAAGGGGTGTGAAAGTATACAGAAGCATACTAATTCAGGACAGCTCCCTTATTTAGAAAAGCGAATTCTAGAGTTCCAATCCTGTCCGCAACAACTAAAGCTGGTTAACCTTAGAAGTCTATTGAGATTGCACATTCATTTCAACGTACTTCATTCATTTTATCGTGATACGACTGAGCTAATGGAATTATAGGACGTTCCTCCATTGCAGCTTGACGCATAAGCTTCTTGGCCATTAGCTTTGAAAACAGCGGATGATTTCATGAGGAAGTCGGCTGCATCTCTGCGACCCAGTTCTCTTAGCTTTGTAATGAGAATCCCGATGGTGCTTCCAGGATTGCCACTCCACTCCTGTATAAGAGCAGACGTTGGGCTGGGATGGAATGCACCCTCTTTCAGTGTTCCATTGTTCATGCTATATTTAGCAACAAGATCAGTAAGACCCAAGTTCATGGCCAAGAGGCACCAATCTTTGCCCATTGCATCTGGTGGGTCCAAAAGGCGACTAAGTTTTCTCCTAGTCAAAAGACACATCTCTGATATGTGCATATCCATGCCAAGATTTCCTTGATAGTAAACATCCGTGCACCCAAAAGTCAGAATGCTGTTAAAACTCTCTTTGTAACCCCCCATTGTGTTTGCAAGGGATGCTTCCTTTTGTGTCTGAGCCCTGAAAAAGTCTCTAGGTTGATAGATCATTATTGGCTGATGACGTTCCCTTAGCTGCTGGGGGCTGAGGTAATATTTCACAGTAAGAAGTCCTGGCAAAGTTGTTGCTATCAGGTTATCAATAATGCCGCATATTAAATCCAAAAGCATGTAACACTTAATCTTTTCTGTGTCCAGTCCTCTCACCTGGACCTCAATACCTTGTCCATGGTTGACCAGCAAGATCATGACGTCTGCCCCTCCATGTGATAGTTTTATTCCATTTGTCCATAATCGAATATCATCTCCATCTGGCTTCTGGTGGCTCCACCGGCATAGATTCACTTGCAGTTTATGAAAGATGCCACATGGAAAAGGGGTAAGATGCTCCACTGGGACAATACGAACTCCTCCATAGACCAAAACTTCATCTTCATCACCATCATCCCCTGTCCAGGATCTGTTCAGGCCGTTTGTTTTGATCAGAGCAGGAATATCAATCATTGTTGGGTTACTTAAATCCCTGGCACAGATATCCATAGCATCCAAAATCTGGATCAGTTCATCCACATCGCTGTCAGACACCAGGCTCTGGACCTCCTCTATTCTGTAGCGTCCTCTGTAATGGTGTATGGCTTTTGGGTTCTCAATGGAGAGGATTTTCCCGAGCACATTGGTGCAAAGCCACCGAGGATCCAGGAGAACCACGTCTTGGACAGTCTCACTTTGCATTATATTAATCTGTTTAAAAATAAATAATGTCAAGGTCAGCCATCGCATTAACAGTAATATACTAATGCCATCAAAAAATGGGTATGCATGAACGTTTGTATCGGGAATCTCTACCTGGTCCCAGGATAACATGCATTTTACTTACTTATGTAAAAAAATAAAACATGCTTAACAACAAGTTGTACATTGCAGGCTACAAAAGTAACTGGCAGTGTTGTGCTTATAAAAACAGACAAAGTTATGGTATTTGGTGTGCATTGTTTCTTGGGTCAGTTACCCAGAAAATCAACTAAACAGACTGCTTTAACAGGTGATAATAGCCTTTGACATTGTACTGTAGTGACAATTTTTTTTATATCCCATTTAGGATCAGTGCCACTCAGAAAATGAAATTATGAGCTATTTTTTTTTTCTGATGCAATTTAATATATATATATATTTTTTTAAATCTGACTCACTTAAATGAAGTAATACTGACACCTGGTGAACAAACAGCAAAGCTAAAAGATGTGAACAGCTGCGAAGTACATTTGAATAGCTTGCAAACACTCAAACAATAGCAGTGTCTGAGAAAGCGTCCTTATCATAGCAGTTTAACATCCTAGATGCACTTCCTACAAAACATGGCATGTTTTAGAGGAAGATCATCCTTGACTAAGGCAGCCACCTTTACATTTTTTTTGTAAACATTCAAATAACCTGCTGCAAGCTGGACGGCATTGGTCACACACCAGCTGCCAGTTGTTTTACTTCTATCAAATATTTAGCGAACCTACAGGTAACGTACACAAGTAAACTCAGAATAAAGATACTCATTTTTTAGCAAATAAACTGCTTTAGACACACAAAAAAAAAGGGCTGGCCTTTTTATTTCTTATTAATTATTAGTGGTTGTATCAGAGATTATACTGTCACTTGAAACGACTCAGTTGAAATTAACCTGCCTTTTTCCTATACCATCTCCTGCTTCACATAAAGAGGACAATGTAATTTAAAATGATGACTCTGCATCATGATAAAGAAGCAAGGCAATTTACAAGCAAGCCAGCCTCCGAGGATTCTTTGACATGAAGTTTAGTCTGGTCATGTTCACGGTGGACTCTGTAGCAGCAACATAATACAAAAATACACTGGGGTAAAATGATTCAGACTGGTCTTCTGTTTAATGTTAGTTTATGGATTTTCTAAATGTTTATTACAATAGTCCATCGTGTATCCAACTGTGTTGAGACCAGAGTAAGGGCGGATATGCAAAAAGTCAGATAAATGAATCCTGTTTTAAATACCATTGTATGCACAGCTGTAGAAATTGCTATATTCACACAATTATTGTTTTGAGATTCAGCTTTAAACATGCAAACATGAGTTATTACATAGCAACACACTGAACATCTCCTGTGACACTACCAGCAATGGTAGGTCACGGTGTACATAAAACACAAGTGTATGAAAACTTTGGTGGGATCTAGAATCTCTGAACTAATCTTCTCTGTTCAATAATAAATTAACTTCAGCTACTCGCACAGCTGGGCGGTTTTGACCTGTTTACTCACTCTTCGGTATCCAACCCTGTTTCTGGTTCTCTCTCACTCTCTCACGCACTCACTCACACTCACACACACTGTGCTGAAGAGACTGATCATGGCGGATCGATGGTTAGGGTGGATATCTGATGGGTGGATACATGACAGATTACTGGACTAGTAAACTAAGACTAACATGTTTATAGGTGGCAGCCTTATTCATGGCGTTCATATGCAAAACATACTGTTAAATGAACAACCAAACATTGTGCTTTACACATAACGTGAATAGGAAAACATGCATTACCTCTCCCATGCTGTGCAACTGGAAGGCTATCTCCCGTAGGTCATCTTCACTGATTAAAGGATTAATTTGTTCTTGAACATCAAAAACAAACTGCTGCCAGGACATCAGCTGGTTTGGACCATTCATTTTCCTCCAGGAAGGGAGCGTTGAAATGATTTTCTCAGAAAGTATTGTCATTGGGGGACAAGCCTGAAAAACAAGAACATTAAAAAATTGTTAACTGTGAACGTAGTCAATATGAATGCGTTACTTTAATCACTGGTACAGTGTAATCAACTAGTCCCTCAATGCAGTGATAGCATTGACTGAGCTGTCCATCAAGACAGTCTCCCAGCTCCCAGATGAAACCTCCCCATGGGAAAGAGCTTCCCTGGGCTTAACCAGGTCATGGAGAATTGTGACAAGCAGCAAGCGTGATAAAGTGACACAATCACAGAACCCTTCAACATCGGACAAGACACACCTGTTTCCACTCAAACAATGCAGCAGGAGACAAGCATTTAATGTAAACACATGAAAAAATGCAAGTTTGAAATATCGCCAGATTAACAGATTCCTCCATATCGCCCCACACTGTAATACCATCAAGTAGACAGCCTCTATGTAGCCCATATTATGACACCAAGAATAACATGTTCTCAAGAATGTCCTCAGCATGTTTTTACAAAAACCAAGTTGAACAAAATGGTCACCTGCTCTTACCAGCCTGAACAGATAATCTTTTTTCAAGTGAATGAGAGATGATACCTTGAGTAATCCTAAGCAGACACAAAGGATCAATCCCTGTTGTGAACAGTTCATTCAGTTTTCACTGTATTTATTTCAACTTTTAAATGTATGGCCCTCACAATGATTACTGGAATGAGTTGAAATACTTGGATGCTGTGCTCTGACTTTCCATTTTAACAAGACAGTATTGTTTACTGAGTACAACCTCAAGACTCTTGAAATACTCCCTGTGGGCATGACTTGAAAGTTCAGCTCTAAGGAATGCACCGATAGACAATGTAAAAGATATATAGGGACATGTTGACCTGTCAAGTTTAAAAGGTTACACTAAGACAAGATGCCACTTTTACTAACTTATGCACTACTGTATGTCGGGTAAAAAGGCCTTGAATTGCATTTGGAGCACTTACTGAAATAAGAAGATTTCTAAGTTCCTGTAGGTGGTTTCTGAGTAATTTAATGTCTTTAGACCCCGAGGCTCCAGCATCCAGAACAAATAGTCTGTCAGATATCAGCAGATCATTCCCGAACCTGATAAACAAATCCAGAACATGCAGTTAATATAAAACCAAGTGTCAAAAAATCATAACTGAACTCCTAATTCATAATAAATAAGCCTTACATAATTTAATTACATTTAGAAATATTTTCTTATTTGGGAGGGGGTGGGGGGGGGGGAGCTGCTTTACCCCCTACCTGCCAAGACCTTGTCACCCAATGCTCTTCGACACACATTTTCTATGGAATCAAAGAATGAACATGACTACAAACCACCAGCTTATCCTATATTACAATGTGAATTTGAAAATGTACAACTGAAATTTTAATACCATAATAATCAACTGTACACATTAAACCCTTTCTAAATCATCTTTAGAGTTGAGCTAAGAATTGTGTTGTTGTTCTGTGGGAGGGCAGAAGCCCTGTTGCTGTAAACAGTGTGCGTGTGGGTGCGGTTGGCAGGGGTGGTGTTAAACTTATCCCTGCCAGCAATCGCAGGTGTGGCCATTCCCCAGTTAGGTAATTGATGCTAATTGGGGAGGTGCCACATGTATGCAGGGAAGGAGAAATCCTTTGTTTGTTGGAGGAGTTTATGCTGTGTTTTTTTTTGTCTGTAGTGAAGTTTAATGTCCAGCCTGTAAGTGATTTATTTTGGTTCTCGTGCCAATTTATTTTGTTCCTGTTTTTGTGTTTTTTTTTTGTTAATAAATGTGCGCACCAGCACTTTAACTGCAGCTGTCTGTCTCTGGGTCTCTTTCCTGCTGGTAACAGCTTGGGCCTACTCTGTCACATGCCCGTTAAGAGTACTAGTCAGTTAATTGTGTTCTGTGCCTGAGAATAAATATAAACATGTGACAAAATAAGATATAGTGGAATATTAGCATCCTAATAGGACCACTATTAGTGTGCCAAGCATATTTACAATGAGTTTTGAACGACGCACTTTCCTATTGAAGATATTCCCAGGAATAAAGCAGAAACAGCAGCTTACCTGCTTCTGACCTCCTTCAGTAACGAGATGTCCTTATCATACCCAAACTCCCCTCCGAAGGCACGAGGCAAATTCACAATATCAGCATGTGTGGCCACAAGCACAACTCTCAATGGATTTTTGATCTTCCCTCCAAATGCTAAAAAAACAGAAAATGTTCCAAATGAGAAGAAAAATCTTTATCTATTTAATTAAAACACATTGCTGCATAATTGATGCTGATTTAACATTACTGAAACCCCTGTGTATGTAATAAGATCCTCACTACTGTACTCACTGTGCTACTGTCTCCAGTGTAATCTGTTTTGATATATTTCTACAGATGCATGTTCTGGGTCATTATTCAGCCCAGGGGAGCACTAGCAAAATCATTTCACTCCCCACCACAGGGTTTCATAAACATTTTTATTTAGTTTTCTCAATGTCGTATTAAGAAAGCTTGTGTGTAAATAAAAATCCCTCTTGGCACCTAATTTGTTAAAACAATGAGAACAGTAAGCATGCTTCAATAACTTCCACAATGAAGTTATCAACGCACACACACACACACGCAAAGCAACTATATATAGCACACCAGCTGCAGTAACAGCTAGAAGATGGTGTGTTAAAAGAGCCAGTTGTATAAATGGTTTCACAGTGCAAAATATAATATTAAAAAACAAATGTCACAAGCTATCAAATTGCAAAGATTTGAATGTAACAGCTCACATTTATATCCAACAGTATGAATGCTTTCTACAGTACTTGCACAAATCGTGAACCATCCTCTAAATGAAAGCCTGGATGAAATCATGAAAATGGATCAAAAAATAAACAAAACAAAACAAAATGCAGAGAGAAATTAAAAGGTATATATAATGTACAAAGTCTGTGTGTGTGTGTGTATATAATATATATATATATATATATATATATATATATATATATATATATATATATATATATATATATACATATATATATATATATACATATATATATATATATATATATATATATATATATATATATATATATATATATATATATATATATATAAATAGTTCAGCCAGCTATAGTTTAAAATGGATTAATGGGGCAGAGCAGTAACATTTATTGTGTGGAACAAAGGCATCATTAGAAGCAAATACTAGAAGAAACCACAAGAGGCGCCACTCATACATTACATTACATGGACAGGCCTGAAAGAAGTCCTTTGACATGAACCAAGATATACCCCTGTACCTACCTGCGCAAACTCTTTCTATATTGCAACACATTACTTTCAACAGTCCGGTCAGGAGTAACTTTTACACTACATTTTGAAAAACTGCTTATCTGTCATCTTAGTTCAGGTCAGTTGACCCATAGGGGGCTTCTGGTTTAAGAGGCATAGGTCTGCTCAGTGTTTTCTACTTTATCTATTTTCCATGCCTAATGTATTCATCTTACCTGAATAAAACAGCAGGCTTTCAGTAGTGGCAGGTGTTCACATTTAATTTTAAAAAGGATTCAAAGTTTCCCTTAAAAGTACATTTTGGCAAGGTTTTGGCTTAGGGTTAAAGAAGATGAGGATGATGAACACAAAACAAAGATGCAGTAATCTTAAACTCAGACAGACCTGTGAGTTCCTCTGGTGGGATCAAGGACTTAAGGAAGTTAAGCCAGAAAGTCACTTGATTGAGCTGAGTTTCATAGGGTTCCTCTAAGCTGAAAACTACAGCGTGGACTGCAGTGGGATCATTTGCAGCAAAGTAGTCATAAGAGCAGTAATAGACAGGATTGCCAGCAAACTCCCACACACTAAAATCACCTACTCCTGAAACACAAAAACACACCTTAGAAATGCACACAACTATTATTATTATTATTATACATGAAAATTAGCAATCCTCTTGATTTGTCATGGATGGACTGCACCAAAAAACAAATATTTTGAAAATAAAAAGCATATAAACCAATACTATTCATATTGTTTACGCAAAATGCATTTACAAAAGTAACATTATTTATGCATTTTATTATTTATCATCTGTGTAATTAATTAAATTGCACAAAATATATAGTATCTCCTACTGCAACCCAGCGATCTCTAGAACGAAAACGCAGCAAACCACCATTACGGTGGAGGTGGGGGTGTTATTCAATACACGTGATGATGTGCTATGATGAACATCATATCACTTTCAGTACGGTGTGAAAATCAGTATGGTGTGAAAAATGAAAATAGCTTGCTACATCTGGTATTAAACAAATAGCCATGGCACCAATATGCTGCTTCTTCTAAAGGACATGTCTCATTAAATCAAGGATTCTGTATTTAGAACTGTACAAAGTAAACAATAAGTCATGAGAAGTTTATATGGTCATAAAACTGGGGGTCTTGTGCAGGGCAGTTTCTGTACCCTGCCCGCGTGGACTACAACAACATTGTAACCTGGTGTTACCTGATAAAAGGCCAAATGTCACAATTTTAACTCGTATGTAAAAAAAAATAAATAAATAAATAAATAAAGGAACTTCATACCATTTATGTTGCCATTCTGTACATCAATGGCTTTGGTAGACTGATCGTCAGAAGTGGAGTGGGAATTGTTCGAAGGTGAGAAAACCTCCAGGACTCCTTTCGTTAAGCTGGGTTCAAACATCATACTGCGACTCCGGACACTGACATTTTCACAACCGGGATAGAGGTTCATAATACTCACTGAAACTAAGATAAAACGACAGCATGAATAGCGAACTAAAGTGTTTTCACACTAAAGCTTTATTGTAAGCACTGTGCCCTTTTGCTAGTTTGACCACATCATGGAAGGTATTTCCAAAGGTAACGCCTGGTGGCACTGTAATGCTTTTAAGCTAGGAACTACAGAAGGATTGTTTAAAGTCCAGGTCTCAATTTAAACACCAGGGGGTGCTGTTTATTTAAAATCTATATTCACAGTACTCTCCTAAAGCATGTTTAGATAGAGTACTGTATAGTAATCGACTTAGTGACATTTTGTGCAGTTTTAGATCTTATCAGGCAGTGCTTGGTTAATCTTATTATGTTAATGTTCTTGCTAAGTATTTACAGAGAAAGGTTTCGGTGAAGCATTGGCAATAACCTCTTAACTGCATGAGATACCTGAGGGCTTTGACGAGGGAGACGGTGGAAATCTGGAGGAATTGGTAGAGGACAGCCTGGGCCGTCGTCTCCTGAAGAAACTCCTTAAAAGACCACACTTCAGGGACTCAAGTAGTGTCGTTTTTCCTGAGCCAGAGTGCCCAAATAGTTTTAGTTTTATCCTTGGTTGTGGGTTCTGAGTATGCCGGAGCTGCTGAATGTAAATTCCTTTGTGTGCGTCCTAAGACAAGTATTACATAAATACAAAAGATAACAAAACCTTGTTACTATGGTCAGGTCGTAACCGACTATAACCGTTTTATTTTTTCAGTACTATTCCGTATAGACCATCATTGCTGGCCCAACAAAGAGAGTTCCACTTTAGAAGAATAACTAAAAGCATGCATACTTTTTAGCATGTCACTTTTGTTCTATCGATGTCAAACATAAAACAATTCATGCTACCAGTATACCTACATACAATGTTGTATTCAAACTATATGGCGGAAGACTTGAAGCTGTTTTTATCTGTAGTTCTAAAGTAATGATTATGTTCAGAACATACTGGCCTATTAACTTCCCGTTTGCAGTTTCCAAACTAACTGGCATAGTTTATTTATTTTGCTACAACAGTTGAATTGTCTGTGGCCTCCTCTGGTATGACATTTATGTCAAAAGGAGGCAAGAGTGTGTTTAGGAGGTAGATTCTGAGAGAAATCCCCAAAAGTCAAAAGAAATAAAAACAAAGATTAACAGTTGAAGGAGAGGAGAAAACAGAATTTGAAGCCAGTTTGTCTTTCATGCCACTTATGCCGGAGATACACAAGAAATTTTAAAGCAATTTTTAAAGCAATTTTTTCTTGGCGACTTAAATTGACCATAAAAACCGACTGAGTCACTAACTGATAACTGGATTTGCAACCGAGTTGCTAGACTAGACCACTGCTCTATTTTCAGAAATTCTGTTGACAATTTTCCTATGTGCCTGTGGGTGTCCAGCCAATGATATTGCATTTTCTAATCACCTGATTTCACACTCAATTTTGTAAATTGGAATTACAGCTACAGACAAGTGGACGCATGAGGAAACTTTGAAAATGATAGATTTTTTCATGACAGAAAGTTTATGTGATGCTAGATTCGTGGAATATAAAACATTGCAATAAAAAAAAAAAAAAGGACTAAGGAATTAGCAAATATTTTCGGGAAGTCACTAGAGGACTTGATCAAATGTTGACAGGACAGCAATTCAGGTATTAATTTTTTGTTGTCATGTATCTCCAGGCCTTACAGTTGTTGGAGCAGCAGATTTTCATGTGCTACTAGTTCATCCATTCTGTCAATTTACAAACAGATAAATAAAATTACCTTTTTAAGCTTCCCAAGCAAGCTGGCTACATGCTCATGATGTTCATTTCTTGCAAGGTCTTCTGCAGTCTTTCCATCCTGTTTGATAAGAAAAAAAAATCTCACAATGTGTTCTCTGATGCTGGTGCACTACTGTACTAGAAGGCTTAGCATAAGCATAATTTCTGATGGTAAAAAATAGAAAGCTTTTTATATCTACTGTTATCGCCTGAGGCAGCACCTGCTGAAAAGTGCAGGGCATGCAAAAATGCAGGTTACTAAATATTACAATTATTTTTTTTTTTTGTATCTACAGTAAAAATCTGTCCACGAGGTTTATAAAATGAATTACAAAGAGGTGGGGGAAAACAGCACCCTACATTAGACTCTGTTTGACATGTAATCAGGACTTTATGTATATTGTAGGAATATGGACTTTGTGTCTGATACAGAGTGACTCATATTGGGTACACTGGATTGGTACATAATTTTCAGAACTGAATGATTCCTATTTGATTAAGAAACACTACATACTGGGAACAAGTCCCAAATGCTGTAAAGTGTAAAGAAAGGGACATGTGTCAGTTTATGCATCATTTCATCAACATTTTGATTGACGTCAATAAGCAACCTTACATTGTGAAACATGCATACAATGTTATTTTATTTTATTTTATTGCACTCATCTGTAGCAGACAGTGGACTTGGGCAATGAAAGGCTGTTGGTTTATTGCTTTAAGGACTCTACTGCAGTGAAGACTCCCATTGCTGACACCAGTGTAATATATTTTTAATGCTAAGATGTACTATAATATAACTCGGGCTGTCTAAAGAGCGTGCAGAAGGATGCTGAAAACAGCTTTTCCCAGGTTATTATAATATAGAAATATACCCTCCTATGAACTAGACCCAGGACACAATTGTATACCCTGCCCACACTAATGAAAGGAGCTTAGCAGGCATGTTTAAAGGTTACATATTAATGGACCTATTGAGAAAGCAGCACTTGACATATGTGATACCTACTGAAGTTACAGCATCTACGCTGGCACCAGCAAGACAAAGATAGCGGACAACTTCAAGGCCTCCGTTGTTAGCTGCCAAGTGTAGAGGGGTTCTTCCATACTGCAAGATTTAAACATGAATACTGATTTCTGAAATGTACTATTTGTGATATTCCTTTACTTTCTGACATTGTGGTGGTGGTGGGGGGGGGGGGGGGGGGGGGGGGCTGGATGTTCCTTAACCATACATAAGCTTACTGTTCTTATTATGCCATTCTTCTGAGAATTTAAATAAGGAACACGGTTCAAAAATGACAGCGGAACCGTGATCTTGTTTTTCAGCCACAAAAACATACTTTAAATGTCAAGTAAAGAGCAGCTTTTTCTACCACTGCCCGGTGCCTGTTATCAGTCGTTTATTTGCTACAAGGCTATTCTTCAAATTAACCTATTGATAATACAGCAAGCTCTACACTTCAGATATATTCCTAAATGAATAAATGCTGCAGTCAGTGTCATGCAAGAAAACAAAAACTCTATACTTGTGGGCACTTTATATAATTAATGAAGGAGAACAATACTAAATGTTAAATTGCTTTCTAAGCTTTTATACAAAAACAACTTGTAATACGTGTTTAAAAACACCAATTCCATGCATTTCACTTACTTTATTTGGGATATCCAGATTACATTTTGCATCACAGAGACACAAGACAATGGGAACGTTGCCGTCTTTGCAGGCAATGTGCAGGGGTGTATTGCCATGTCGATCCTGTACATCTATGTAACAGCCATGACTGATCAGGCACTTTACCACTTCTATCTGACATCTTCTGACAGCAAGATGAAGGGCAATATGTCCATCCTAAAAAAAACCATCAACACTATCTTAAGAGAATTCTCTACATTAATTTAAAAAGCATGTTCGGTACATTCCCACCATGGGCAGTAACTGCTTCAGGGACAACAGTCTCCTTTGTGATTGAATATGCAGCTCTTTAAAACGTATTAAAAACTCTAATCAAAGTTACCTGGTCTTTCGATATCCACAGATATCCTTAATTATAGTGAATTAATAAAACATCTAAAATGATCAACTTCTTTCAGAATGACCATTACTAAATGAACAACCTTGTCTGTTGAATCAAGGTCAGCACCATGTTCCACCAGGCATTCCACAATATCCCGGTATCCTCTGGCTGATGCTGTAAGGAGTGCGGTCTCCCCTTCTTTATTTTTAAAGTTCACATCACACCCAGCTTCACAGAGAGCTTTGGCAACAAAGTAATACCCGTGCCAAGCAGCACAGTGTAGAGGGGTTTCTTGTTCCTGCCGGAAAAGTAGTTCATAGTTACCATTACTTAAAAAAATAACAGAACAACCAAATCATTACTCCTAACAATTCTATAGTTCTGACAGCGGTTTCCTGAAGCGAGTGCCACAGCACTTTTTCTGCATGGCTGCACCTCTTTTCTCCCAACAGGCTACTGAATCACACACTACCTTAAAATTCATTCTTGTTACCTTCTTTTGCCTTAAACAGCAAATGATTATAATATTTTTCTAACATGGTCCTTTTATGGTGTGGGAACAATAGGACTGCGGCTAATTAGATATATCTGAATGAACAACTGGAAGGTATCATTACTGTAGTAAAAACTAGCTGCAGGTGAGTGTCAATAGAGCTAATTCACCGTTCCAGTTGAAACAAAAAAAACAGCTGCATTGATTTTTGTAAATTTCTCTTCTCCACATGGTCAGATTTTCTAAGCCTCTGAGCAAATCGGCAAAGCAGCAGCTTCTTCAAATGTTTCAATTGTAATGGCAAACTAGCCCAATCAACACCATTGATCAACACCACCTAATCAAATAGGTCTATGCATCTCTACCAGCAACAGTACACACATTTAAAAAGTCATTCCTACTCTCCTAGGAATCAGGACTACCCTGTTTTAGAGAAAAAGGTTCCTTTCTTAGCTAGCGTCCTTCAAACTATGACTCCCTGTTTTACTGCACTTACCCGGTCTTGAAGGTTAGGATTGGCTTGAATACTGCAGAGATACTGAACCACATCCAGGTTTCCATATCGGGCAGCTACATGAAGAGCAGTTTCTCCAGACTGGGCTCATAGAACAAACAAAACGAGAGCCATTCATGTATGAGCATTGTTTTGTAGCTAGTGATTCAATGAATGTATTTCTGATAATACACAGTACTGTTACAACAACAGCACAAAGCCAAAACAACTCCTTCTCTAACTTTCAGTATAAATCTGACTGTACACACCAAATTTGTTGGGGAAATAGTTTTATAGCCCATTGAATTAAATGTACTGGAAGGTGTCATAGCCAAACATATATAATAAGACGACTACCTAAACTACATATATAGTCCACTGGTTGGGAACTTGTCTCATTAAATAAATGAAAGTTTGGAAGGTATATCCATTCTCTTAGAAGCATAGCTTGGGTTTCAACAGCATTTAACTGCAATATTTAATAGAAGTATTCCAAGATGATTACAAATTGGTATGTCGGATCTCTGCAATACCATATTTGTTATTATGCTTTGTGACTTCTGTACGTAACCATAGAAATGGTCCTATAAAACCTTAATTCGACATCATGCAGAAATTAGATTTGTGAGTCAGATTACATTTTGAAATGCATGGTCAGAAACCTTAAAACTAGAAAATCATTTAAAGATACAGCACTGGTTTCAGTCACTCTGGAAGAGTAGTAAGTGTGTATTTCTGTGCATGTGTGTGTACAAGCGCTCATATTACCTTATCTTGAACATCCAAAGGACACTTCATTTCATTCAGGAATTTTAAGGTTTCCACATGACCATGCCTGGATGCATAATAAACAGCATTTGATCCAGACTGTAAAAAAAAAAAAAAAGGAACAGTTCAAATAAAGCAAGTGGTACAGATTTTAAAATGTGTTTCTCTACACTAAAAGACTGAGCATTCACATAACTTGCATTTCAACAGTCAAGAATGCCAGAACATACACATGTACGGTTTATGTCAAGTTTACTGCTTCTTGAAGTTGTGCCAATGAAACTTCAGATTTGTGGTCAAACAAGGCACACAAACACAGCCACTACTGTCCTGGAAGCCCTAACCTTGTCTTTCGCGTGGATTTGTGCTCCTCTTCTTATGAGCAAATCAATCATCTGAACATTTCCGCAGCCAGCTGCTGTAAGCAATGGAGGTGTTCCGTGCTGCAAGAAATGAAACACTGAAACATTCAAATGTGCAAAAGGAGAAGTGTAGTTGTTTTTCTTTTTTTATGGAAGCAGAATGATAAGACTCATAAGCAGTTACAGATAACACTTGCTTACAAGCAAAAGTTCAAATTCTCTCCATTTGCAGAAACAATTTAACATTAATAAAGCACGAGTTGATATAAAACCTCTCATACAGACACAGCTGGATTCCTCCTAGCAATTACATTAAAAAATCTGTTTTATTACTGTTCAAAAAAGAAAGATTTACATTATTTTCTATCCTCGTCTCTTAATATTTTTAATTAAGAGTACAAAATCAATTGCAATTGTGTTCCTGAGAAACTTCGCAGATCATCGATAACTATGAAACACTCAATGGTTCTATATTTAGAAATACTAAAAGAAACATAATAAATTCAAATGACTAATGTTTCGACCACATGTTGTTTTTAATATCTTCAAATGGGTTTTTGTTGTATTTCTAACTTCACAGGAAGACCCTTGTTTTACATGTTGTGGCAGGTCAGGTAAAAGAAATTAGGGTGCCATCAAGCATCTCAGAACAGCAATCATTTCTCAAAGATAAAAGTTTTTTGGAATTGTAAATTATTAGCACCTTATATATTACACTTGAGACAATCACATTGCTTAAAACCCCATTCAAAGTTGTAAAGTAGTCCTTTGAAACATTTACTTTTTAAAAAGTGATAGATAGAATATGCACATAATATTTGTGGCTTGTTACTATTACCTTGTTAGGTTGGTTAATGTCATAACTTGGCAGTGATCCAAGTAAATGTTGTAATCCGGGGACATTATCATCATTAATGGCATGAATGATTGCTTTCATTACAAAGGAATCTTCCTCATCCTTTTAAAGAAAGCAGAGACAACAGTCATTCTTCCCACGCTTGGGATTTGTTTGATCTGTTTGCAGCAATCACATTTATAGTTTTTGTTCCTTTAAGTTTTTTCTTTGTGTCAGTCAAGGACTAAGGTTTTTCCTATGGCCATCAACTGAATTAGCCGAGTCTCTGCACTAAAGATATTGTTATTAATATTACAATGAAAGCTCAAAGATTAAAGAGTGCTGATTACTTTGAAACTTCAATTATTTCATGGATGTGCATATGCTGTATTAATAAACTGTCTACTATGCCTTTAACCTGAGGAATAACACACAAGAAAGAAACACCCAATAACTCAAATTAAATAAATGACAATGTTATTGCAGCGTTAAGTATTTATGGATAAATTCTACAATAAAAAATATAAAACACAACTTTGTACTTTCAGATTTGTATCCTTTTAATCAAAGAGTATGTTTACTGTACACAAAGCTTGCAGCTTTAAGCAAAATATTGTGTTTCAGAGAAGAGCAATAAGCAGGGTGAGCTTTGTTTAATGTCAAATTGTTGGAGTCACAGGCAGGCTTAGTTCTTAAGCATGTTTTGAGATTCCACTGCACAGTAAATATATTAAGATATACTAGCCATGCCTACGGTCCAGTTAAAATAAGATATTTTGGTAAAAGAATACATTTAAACCAAAAAAAAAAATCATGAAACTGTCATGACAAAGTGCAAGCAATTTTATCTTGATTAAATGAACAAACCAACTTCACTATTCTTTGTCCTAAGAATAAAATGTTATTTAAAATCAGACATATAGTATTTAGTCTTGAAATAATTACACACTTATTAACAGCTACTTAAATAAAAAAAATCTATTTTCAGTTTTATTTTTTAATAATATGTTTAAATGATTGTAGAAAATATCACTTAAATCCATAACCTTTAACAGAGTTCTAGAAATGACACGCATCTATGAACGCTTAGCTGCACAGCTAGAATGTAACAGCTAAAGGGGAAAGTCTAGACCCAGTCAAGCATTAACGCAACTTAACAGCAGGTCGTAAATTAACTTTCAAAGCTCCTCTTGAATTTAATACAACTTAAAATCAAGAGGACATAAAGAACAGACAGGTACAATTAATAATTGAATCTAAATACAAATGGGTTTTAAGTCGCATTTAGTTTTGTTACGGTAAGGCATTAGTTATATCTTGCAGATCCACATTAATCCATTTAACTAAGTATAATATGAATGATGGAAGCCGTTGTTAAAACATTGTAAGGGTCGCAACAAAACCTGTAAGTGACAGTTTCAAGTTGGAAAATATAACTGCATTAACCCTAAAATAGCGACTAGGGGGCAGTCATGTGTAACTTTGATGCATTTGCTTAAATTTAGAAGAGGCAACATTTTTGATAGAATTTGTGAGTGTGTGTGTGTGAGCTATGTGTGTGTGAGTCTTGTCAAACATATTACATTTTTTTTGTATTTATTTTAATTAATTTATTTATTTAAAATACGGATAGACCTTTGCAAGCTATTTGACCTTGTAATCTTGTGATATGCAGGGTGTTTAAATGTATTCACCACTCATGGACAGTTAATATTTCACAAATCATTAACTATTTACCTGGGAGCAGTTTAACTCGTACCACTTGGCTGCCATGGAGTTGCATATTTGTAACTCATCATTACTAATAGGGGAATATTTAGACCACTCCCTCTGGCAAGTTTTTTGCATAGGTAATGGCCCTAAATGAGTGACCTGATCTTTCATTCTCAGGACCTGGTTAAAATCTGCCACTGTGATTAAAATAATGAAATGCTCAAAAATGAAATACACGTATATAACAAATTAGTCAAGGGTCTGGTTAAACAGACCCTGCTTAGCACTGATCTTGGAATACCTTACTTAAGGGAACAACACTAATTGGTGTCTGTGAAACCAGCCGAGTTAAACACAGTATTTATCTAATTCCCATCGAGACAGAGGCATCCATTCCATCCATTCCATTTGTGACAGTATATTATATAGACTGCTTACCAGGGTGTCTTCACTCCTTGCAACACTCATATTACTTCTAGACAGGAAAGATCTTGACAGCCGATTGCACAGTGAGATTAAGCGCACCGATTGCTAAATATGAAGAACAATGAAAACATTGGTGTCATGATGCACGAAGTACATAATACATTTGCCAGTACTCGTATTGTATTGCAGGTTTGCTGTGATCATTTACTCTCAATCGTTATTTATTCTAGAAAACATAACATCTGTATTTAATATTATATTAAATGTATATACAGTGCTCCCTCACTAGAAAGTGGGTGTCGTACACACAATACTACACTTTATGCCGGCACGAAGTACATAATACATTTGCCAGTACTCGTATTGTATTGCAGGTTTGCTGTGATCATTTACTCTCAATGGAAAACATAACATCTGTATTTAATATTATATTAAATGATACAGAGCGTTATAAACAGGGAGGGGGTGCCACAGGGGACACAACACACATCTGACTAAAATACAAAATAAAATAACTCCCTCTCTATAATGCACATTTAGTTAGGCAAAAATTTTCTGTGAATTAACAATCCATAAAGCACCATGTAAATCAACGCTATATTTTTTTTTTTTTACATAAAAAAAATACATAAATAAAATAAAAGGTAACATTCCCACTCGTGGATCATTTTATATTAGCAGTTTTTAAACTATAAAGAGCCTGGCTAAACGGCGTTACAAATGAGCAACACATCTTGAGGTTACCTTCCATTTTCTTCGGGCTGCAAATTTCTTGAATTTTTCCATATTGACAGCCGATTCCTTTCTGCTGAGTGCTTGCTGTGTATCTTTGGGCTAAATAGAAGGTATGGTGTGCTAAATAGTTACATAGTTACCTGCGGGCCCGTGCCAATGTGAAGTTCCTCCATAACAATAATAATTGGACATCAGGGCATTATAGCTGTAAAAACAAAAATATCTAATAATGGTGTGTATATATATATATTATATATATATATATGTATAGTGTGTGTGTGTGTTGTGTATATATATATATATATATATATATATATATATATATATATATATATATATATATATATATATATATATACATACACCACACACATTCACACCACATATACACACACATATACACACACATACACATATATTACTTCGAATATAAGAACACCTCAGGGCTCCAAGACCCGAGAAGTGCCCTGAAGGGCCTTTTTGCATTTATAATCCAGTTTATCAACTTGGATTTGAAAAATAAAAAAACAAAAAACCATAAAACCATGTTTAGGGCAAAACGTTTTTAGTTGTTTTTATTAAATATCCTTACGCCAATGAAGCAGTCCCATTTATAACTTTTACCTAAACACTAAGTTAAGCTGAGTAAATAAATTTTTTTGGAACATGCAAAAGAAAGTACATCTGTATTTATGATATTGTGGACATTTCCACTGACAGAGTTATTTTTTTCCCCTGTCACTGACAGTGCAGACACACTGAACACAACAGACGGGAGGAATAAAAATAAATACAATAAAATGTCTCGGATTTCAGCTATTTCTCAAGGTCTGTGTCAGAGAGGGGTGGGTAAGGTGCAGAAGCTGCTTTTTGTGTTTTTATGTAGTGTTTACAAATTGCTAAAAAAACATTATTTTAAGTGACAAAGTATAATGTATATATAAAATAAATATATATAAACAACGGGCCAAGGTGTTAGCTTATATGGTATATATCATTGGAACCGCACAGCTCAAACTGGTTTACACTGCTTATAACATGGCTACCTGTCATTTGTGGGAAGAAAAATAATTAAAACACATTTAAATTAAGACAAAACCAGCAACTTACTGTGTATACAGCCGCAATGTAATACAGTCCCAAATTTTGTTTAATTAAATTCATTGTTTGCTTGTTAAAAAAAAATGTCCGTTCATTGTGAATTTCTGCATCTAAGTGCCATCTCACTAGAATCTAGACGACTGACCACAAGCTGTGATGATGGACAGAGTTTCAAATGACACTAGGAAATAAAGGGAGCAGCTGCGATGGAGACTGAAGCCGGATCTTGAAGCAAGTTTGTAAACTCGTTATATGCGAGGCACACATATTCTAGTATGTTTTCATCCTTTTGGATCTCAAAATATGTTTCTGTTAGTTGTCAGACACCCTCGCGTCCAAGTCGTGCCAGATTAAGTTGACGATCGAACCAGATTTTATGCACCAATCTGACCACGGTGTCAGGGGACAGTGACTCAGTTTTCCACAGACACTTCAAATCCATGCGGGTAATTCGGGGGCGTCTGGCCTTGTCTTTACCTGCTTTTCGAAGAGTTTTCCTGACTGACAGTTATACATTATTACTAGTTTTAAGCTCGATGTAAGCAGAGATGTTAAAACCTCTACTGTTAAAAGATGTATTTAGTCCAGCTCAGCAGTATAAAACTGGAGACTGAATACTGGAGATTTTTTTTTAAATGAATGTCCATATTTTTCTCTAAGTACATTAACCAGCCCATGTTGTAGTTTTTTTTTCAATCTTTGTTTTCTTCTGTTTCATTTAGCTGTTCCTCATCTACTGTTATGTGTCTACTCTTGCTGGTGCACTTATTTTATTTATTTATTTCAGGATGGACTGCTGTCTTCACTCAGAGTTGGTGTTTTACCAGTTATGTGGAGTTTCACCCCCAAATATATTAAAGGGCATAGGTGAAATGCCACTTATTTTTGGCTGTGTGTTTTGTAACTAATAACAAATAAAATGGCAGTTTGTCATGGAATTTAGAATGTAGTGGTGGGTAATGATTTATTCAGTGTGAAACGGCTCATTAGCATGCAAGCTGTGCTATACACTATATACATGCACGGTCATGTGATGCTGTTTAACCAATTAGAGGTTGTTATTTTTCCAAGCCATATAGAAATATTATATATATATATATATATATATATATATATATATAGATATATAATATATATATTTCATTGGCAGTAAAAGATAGGGATATATTAAATATGCACTTTAAAATTAGGTATTATGTTTACAAGCATGACATATACAGAAATACACAAACCTGCCAGGTTTACAATGGTATTCATTTGAAACTGTTACAACTAACCTTGATCCACGGATGTTCCAAACTATCTTGAATTGTCATTCTCTTTCTAGAGGTAAACAGATATATAACATTGCAGTCATAAATACTTGAACATTTTAAATTCAAAAGCAATGCTATGGTTTGACATGACCTTTAAATGCCACAAAGGAAAGGAATTTTCAACCAAACCTTTTCAGGATATGATGAAATTTTGTGAGTGCTGTGTTGTTATAATCCTAAATATGTGCTTGCCAACATGTCAAGGTATCGTTGCACATCCAGAGGGCATAATCTTTTTATAAATAATATAGTAAGATGCTTAAAATGAACAATGCACTTGCAGGTGATGGAAAAGACATTAGTGGTTATTTAAAAAAAAAAAAAAAAAAAGATAATGTACTGTATGTTACTGTACACAAGCACCATTGTGTTACATGACTGTTTCCTTTACACATCAATTTTCAAATTTGAGTGAGAAATTCACATATCAGACTTATCTTCCAGTAATTATTTTCTATCTGAATGTAGTACTTTTGTCAAAATGATATCTCTTCTAGGTAACAGTTATCTTGCAATAACTATTTGTTGTTTTTCTTAATGGATCACTGGATGATTTAAAAGCCTGTAGTGAAATTCATCTTCAGTTTTGCTGACATTTGCCTATGAATAGAGAAATGTGTTGAACCTGATATTAACATTAACCTTTTTTTTTTTTTTTTTTTTTTTTTTTTTTTTTTTTTAAAAAAAAGCACCCCCAAACACCAAGTTAACACATCGGAATAGAGGGAAATCATTGCCAATCAAATTCACCTGTCCTATAACACTATGTAACACAATTTTTGTTCCTGGGTAGTAAGTGTTATTTCCTAATTGCTTATGCCTCAAAAGTATAGAAAATGGCTATTATTCCCCACAAACTTTGCTTTTGTGACCAGGACAGTGATATTTTGAAATGTACCTATTTCCAATGAGAAAACGGGCGAATTTGTGTCTTTTCGTTCAAATAAAGTCAGAAAAAAACAACATATGAATCCAAATTAACATGTATTTATACTAAAGTAATACAAAAATGACTACAAAAGATTTAGAAGTGAGTAGTTTTTCGAGATTTACGATTATACTGCAAATCACTTTCACGAATCAGCCCCCAAATGTAGTCTCCCATCATGTTCTCGTTATACTGTCCTTGGTAGCGGCGTTCAAAGTCCAGTATATCCTGGTGGAAGTGCTCGCCTTGCTCTTCTGAGTACGCTCCCATGTTCTCCTTGAATTTATCAAGATGAGCATCAAGGATATGGACTTTGAGGGACATCCTACAGCCCATTGTGCCGTAGTTCTTCACCAGAGTCTCAACCAGCTCCACATAGTTTTCGGCCTTGTGATTGCCCAGGAAGCCCCGAACCACTGCGACAAAGCTGTTCCAAGCCGCTTTCTCCTTACTAGTGAGCTTCTTGGGGAATTCATTGCACTCCAGGATCTTCTTTATCTGCGGTCCGACGAAGACACCGGCTTTGACCTTTGCCTCAGACAGCTTAGGGAAGAAGTCTTGAAGGTACTTGAAGGCTGCCGACTCCTTATCTAGAGCTCTGACAAATTGTTTCATAAGGCCCAATTTGATGTGCAGTGGTGGTATCAGCACCTTCCGGGGGTCCACCAGTGGCTCCTACTTGACGTTGTTCCTCCCCACAGAGAACTCGGTCCGCTGTGGCCAGTCCCGCCTGTGGTAGTGCGCCTTGGTGTCCCTGCTGTCCCAAAGGCAAAGATAGTAGGGAAACTTGGTAAAACCGCCTTGGAGACCTATCAGGAATGCCACCATTGCAGCCTCTTGATGCCATCTCAGAAAAATGCAGATATGTATCCACTGAAGCAGCTGGAAATAAACTGCACTGGTGGGCTTAAGGCCCCTGTATTTATACTACTATTTATATTACTGGAAAGTTCTAGAAATTACTCCAAGTTTACTCAGCACTGAATCTATCTGGAATGTTCTGGAAAATAGGTAAATTTCAAAATATCACTGTCCTGGTCACAAAAGCAAAGTTTGTGGGGAATAATAGCCATTTTCTATACTTTTGAGGCATAAGCAGTTAGGAAATAACACTTACTACCCAGGAACCAAAAAAAAAAAAAAAAAAATATTATATATATTGTTATACGGTGTAATCAGCAGTTTATAAAGAATGTAATACTGTTTGACTTAATGTTCAAGCTGCTCTGCAATAAACAAATAAATCAATTGATGGCATAAGTTGCACTGCCAAAACATACAGCATTGAGCAAACTGCATTAAGATCACGCTTTCTACCCTTCAAATAATATATTTGTCACGTCTCACTTTCATAACAATGTATATTTTCAATTAAAAGTGACCATTTTATCCCACATACTGTTTATAAGAACAATAACCCACACATGACAATATTGTGTCGAGCCTAACTGCCCAGAAACAACAATAATTTCCCTATTTTAGTTCTCTTTAAAAACATCATCAGGAAATGAAATTAAACCACACATATTCTGTTGAAAAAAAAGGAGGTTAGGGGTTTAACTAGGCCAGTCAGTAAAATAAGTCTTAGACGTGTTAATCAAAACTGGGAATTGAAAGCACAAGTGGAAAATGCATTGTTGTTTTTTGGGGTCTGGGGCACCCTCTTTATATTCCTCTGAAGACATTTATTTTGTACACAACCACATATTTATATATTCCATTTGCTTTGATATGGAAGTAAACTGGTTTTAACTTACGTAAAATAATGCAAATCAAAGCAGGACTAGATTGAAAACTAAGTATCTTGCAATACCATCTTGCAATAAAACAGTTAAAACAGCAATTATATAATTTATTTTAAAGAAATGATGAACCTACTTTGGATCTTTTACCAGAAGCCTTCTTATAAAATCTTTAGCCAGTCCACTAGTTTTCCTAAAGAATTCTTCTTCAAATTCGTAATTAACAGCAGATACATTTGCTAACGTTTCTTGCTTGGTGTCACCCAAGAAAGGCGATGCTCCACTCAAACTGTTAAACACAGACACACACACACAAAAAAAAAAAAACACATTTTAAAAAAGGACAGTTATAATAAATAAAAAAAAAACACACATGATTATTTTCTTAGAATGCAAATACATTTTACATTAGATGCAAGACAAACCTTTTAATAACAGGTATACTTTGATTGAACTTCACAAAAGTCAATGACAGCTTTGAAACATTCCCTAGTCATAAAAAAGTAATCATCATGTTTGTTCATTCTGTTATTCACAATTGTGTTTTTCTGGAACTCCCCAGCCTGAAGTCATCTTTCCACTCCCTTTTGTAATATGTGAACTCAAGTGCCGTACATTTGAACTTGTCAGATGTCATTTTGTAGTTAAACATCCAATACACACTGTTGTCACCAGCGGAGGACTAGTTAAAGATCAATCCCTATGGGTGAATGGTCTTTTCAAGCTCGTACCCTATTCACACAGGGGTCAGCAGAACACCAGCAATGCTTCACATGAACCAGCACAAAAAAAAAAAAATTCTGTGCACACTTGCATTTCTAATATACCTCTAATTCAAATAGTAATACCAGCCCAATACTTCCATTCACCAGACAACACTGTTGTAGATGTTAGGGTTAGGGTTAGGGTTAGGGTTTATATATTGCGGCAATTTTTTTGTTTATCTTAAAAGCACAATAACTTAAGTGCATCACAAACTTTGATGGGGTACTGTTGGTTGAAAATTAGCATTTCGCTTGTTTTATTTCTCCAACATGCGAAGTGGAGATCGATCTCAACTGTGCTGTACGACACAATAACTGTTATAGGTGGAGTAGTTGTAGACACGTTACAAAAGGAAGAAGAAATTGCTCTTATAAAATGTAAAAACCGAGTACACATAATGACTGTGCAGCAGGTAGAGGGAGAGGAAATAGGACACAGGGGCCTCAAACTGTAAATAAAGAAAATAACTAACTAAAGACACTATTGTAAAACTAAGGGATAGCCATTTATTTAAAAAGTGAATAAGAAGTTGTCAAGTCATAAAAAAAGGAAATGGGTTTAGTTAGTATCAAGAAGCATCTTATTTTAGGGAAGAAACATATATAAAACCCACATATGCAACCCAACTGCTTCTAGTGGCAGTGTAAACTATGTACTATTACTGTACAAAGTACTGGCAAGAAGTGTAATAAAAGCTAAACAGTGGCAATGCATTTCTTTAAAAATCCTTGGTACTTACAGAATATATGTTATCACACCAACACTCCTGAATAAAAAGAAGAAAAAAAGATGGTCAATAGTTCATGAGAAGAAATGCACCATTTCTAAATGATCCACTAAATTGATTTCTTACCACATATCTGCTTCTAGTCCAAGTGGCTCATAATTCACTATTTCTGGAGCTACAAAAGAAAGAAAATATAATATAAAATATTTTTATATATATATAAAAAATAAACCTGCACTTTACAAAATGCATCTGTTGAAATGAGTTTAATCAAACAGAACACCCTGCAATAACAGTAGGGTGCATGATCATTCTTGCAGCCAAGGACGGTTACAAGGCGTTTTTTTCTAAAAAAAGAATGGAGTCATCAAGGAGTGCTTTCTCTAGTTCCTTCAGGGAAGTTGATGGTGGAAATCTGCTGCAGGCTCTGTTCTCTATAACAGCCCACAGTCTCAGCTCTTCTGTGCAGTCCTGGATATGGAAGCACCTGCCAACCAAGCACGTGGTATCGTATCCCTCCCAACAGATACACTTGCACAACACATGACTTGATCATGTGGTAGGCAGTCTATTTACTCAAGTGTGTGTGCTGCATACCACAGGCAACCTCTAAACACGAACTGTGCAGTTCACTAAGATGCTTAGCTTTTTACTTTTGTTCCTCTATTAAATAAAAATGATGACGTAATAAAAAGTATGCATTAGATCTGGGTCAATCACAACATTGATTTAACAAATATTCCAAAGCAAAAATCTTCATATTCTTAAGCAATAGCTCTGAGAATTGAAATATTACTTATTCTGCTTGGCACACATTAATAAATAATACTAAATATATCAGAAAAGCAACATCGTCATTGTCAAAGACTACCCTGCAGTGCACACAAGCAACCACAATAAACTTCCAATTTACATTGAGTGTACAAAACATTAGGAACACCTGCTCTTTCCATGAAATAGACTGACGAGGTGAATCCAGGTGAAAGCTATGATACCTTATTGATGTAACCTGTCAAATCCACTTCAATCAGTGTAGATGAAGGGGACACAGGTTAAAGAAGGATTTTTAAGCCTTGACACAATTGAGACATGGATTATGTATGTGTGACATTCAGAGGGTAAATGGGCAAGACAAAAAATTTAAGTGCCTTTGAACAGGGTATGGTAGTAAGTGCCAGGCGTGCCGGTTTAAGTGTATAATAAACTGCAACGCTGCTGGGTTTTTCATGCTCAATAGTTTCCCGTGTGTATCAAGGATGGTCCACCACCCAAAGGACATCCAGTCAACGGCAGGCCAGTGGTCGAAAACGACTCACTGATGAAAGAGGCCAAAGAAGGCTGACATGAATTGTGCAGCACAACAGACGGGCTACAGTTAGTCAACTGACAGTCTAGTACAACATTGGTGCCGAAAGACCCATATATAAAAGAATGCACAACTCGTCGTACCTTGACATGAATGGGGTATGGCAGCCGACAACCTAACAGAGTTCCACTTCTTTCAGCAAAACACAAGAAACTGCAGTTGCAGTGGGCTAAAGAACGAAAACACTGGACACTGGAGGATTGGAAAAACATTGCCTGGTCTGATGAATCCTGGTTCCTGCTGTTTCATGCTGACTGGAGGACTAGGGTATGGAGAAAACCACGATTACATGCATCCATCATGCAGTGTGTCAACACTGCAGGCTGGTGGTGTGATGGTGTGGGGTGTGTTTTCATGGCACACATTGGGCCCTTTGATAAAAGTGGAGCAACATTTGAATGCCACAGGATATCTGAACATCATTGCCAATCAGGTGCATCCCTTCATGCCAGCAGTGTATCCATCTGCTAATGGATTTTTCCAGCAGGATAATGCCCCATTCCACAAGGATAGGATTGTCCAGGAATGGTTCCACAAACATGACAGTGAATTCAACTTACTGCAGTGGCCTGCCCATTCACCAGATCTCAATCCAATTGAGCATCTATGGGATGAGATGGAACAAGCTATTCGGAGTAGAGATCCACTCCCAGCCAATTTGATACAACTGTGGGAAGCACTGGAGTCAACATGGGCTAGCATCCCTGTGGAACGCTTTCGACACCTTGTAGAGTCCATGCCCGACAAATTGAGGCTGTTCTGAGAGCAAAAGAGGGTGCAACTGAATATTAGGAAGGTGTTCCTAATGTTTTGTACACTCAGTGTATATTATACAGTGTATTAGGCTGTGATCACCTGAACCTCTTCCATTGCACATAAGTTTGTCCTTGTATAAAGATGGAAAATAAATTAAATATTGACACTGACCTACAAATTCTGGCGTTCCAAAGATGTTTTTAAAATCATTGCCAAAATCAATTTTGTGAGCCAATCCAAAGTCAATGAGTTTAATGCGAGGGTGGGGTGCATTTCTGTTTAGCAGCATGATGTTTTCAGGCTGTGGGAAAGCAGGAAAGAGGAATCAAATATGGAAATCAAATGCAAAATGTAGGATGCCCTTTCTATGAATATAAAAACATGTTTCACTTGAATGGGGATTAAGGCACAATGCAAATCATTAAAATACATAAGTATGTATATTTAGTTTTAATTTGAATGCATTAAAAATTAATTACAGAGATACATATTTACTGTTGACTTGAGTTTTCTGAACCCATCGTTGCAACTGTAATAAAAAAAAAAAAAAAAAACTGTACTGCTTTTGCTTTGTCAAACAAGCATGTCAAGAAATGTTGTAAAGTAGATCCCAATGAACTACATCTATCTATCTACCTATCGCATGTTCAAGTAAAAATATATGTGTGATTGTGACAAAGTGTCCGCCCCTGTGTATATTATCTGTTACGTTGGTTGTGGTTTGTTAAATGTTGGTGTATAGTCATTGGTACACGGGATATAAACGGGTCTGTAACACAAGTGTTTAAAATGTATATTTTTATTTAGGCACGGGATTGTACATCACTTCACGTACATTTAAAGTAGTTAATATGTGAGCACGAGGTTGCACATAATTCACGTGCTGGGATTCAAGTGAATAATTAATTAGTAATTGAATCCCAGCACAATAGTATATATAGATGCACGTTTTCACATACTCGCGGTTGGGTGTCTGGTGAGTGGAGTACGGGATTGGAGACGGAGGTATTAGATAATGGTAAATAAGAACATAAAGTTCAATATCTGCTCACCGTGTGTTGTCTGTGTAGTTCGTTTTGTTTGTCTATTTGTTTTGGCGTAAAGTGCCGTGTCCTGTTTTTCTGTCTGTTTAAACTGTTTTATTTTACAATAAACGGGCGCAAGCAAGCGCCATCATCATTTCATTTCATCCGTCCTGTGTTTTGTGTATTGCATTACTTTTCCTGGTTCTGATGCCGCCCACTTCGGACGTTTTTGTGACAGCGATATATAAGTGTGAGAAATCTTAATATTCAGATCCACTGATATAATTTGTTCTAAGGAATGTCTAAGGAATGAATAAATGCAGTTGTCTTAAAAAAAAAAAAAAAAAAAAAAAAAAAGTAATATGTAAAAACACCATACTAATGAAACGACAAAACAGAAGAACTCTAAAAGGAAAGCATGAGCAGACATGAGGGCAGATGAGCTTAGTTTTGAAGGGATTATCATCCTGTACATAGATACAGTTTTATTGCATATATTTATAATCATTTATAACCCCCCCCCCCCCATTAAAGTCACAATCCCAGACATTGTTGTAGACCTAAATTATCACAGCCTTACCATTTCTTCCAATGTTAAAAAAACAGTTAAGAAAAGCGTATACCTTCAGATCAAAGTGAGCAATACGTTTTAAATGCAGGTACTGCACTCCGTCAAGGATTTGCTTGAGAAATGCAGTAGCTTCCTCCTCAGTCAAGGATTCCTTTTCAGCAAGAAAATCAAAAAGTTCCCCACCTGCCACACTGTTTTAAACATAAAGAAGGTGGTTAACCAACACTTACAATGATTAACATACGGTAAATAAGCATCAAGGGGTGCTGGGTGACAATTTACAAATATAATATCTTGTAAGAACACCTGGCTTTTACCACACTCTTATTATTAGTTCTGATATTCAATCTGTTCATAACTGATATGTGACAAACCTTTTTTTTGTACTGAAAGATTCATGGTACACCACTTTCCCTTATGAAATGCTACTCCCCCCTTATAAATTGGTACTATTTTATGCAAATTAAAACTCTGGTATTAAATAGTCAAAATACTATGTTGGTATTCAAATCGATGAGCATTGGCCAAAATATATCCTGCAAAGATCTTGAGATGCCCGAAAGCTAATGCAGTTATTAAAAGACATTTTAAGGTATAAACAGAATTAAGTAAACATCTAAAAAAAATGCAAAACACATGCAAACACACACTGAATACTTCATTGTTTTAATGTAGTTAAGGGGTTGTTAAGTCTATTTCTTAAATCAATAATGTCTTTACCAAGTGGTCCAGTGCTAATTTCAATTGAGTATCGCTTCCCAACACTGTACAGCTCAACCAGATAGCTCAATAGTACCAAAATGTATGAACGAAATGTATGTGAATTTGCAGAAGAGATTACTTTTTGGATGCTGTACAACATAAAAAAGCTACAATCTGGCAAAGAGAGGGGGCGGTTAATAACACACCGGGCATTCCATCGATGTGAGAATGAACACCAGCATGACTAAGGTCCTGTATTTAGCACTTGAAATGAAAATGGACTGGAAGCGAAAATCATTCCTGAAAGATGCTTACCAGCTTCCATTTTATGCTCCTAAACAAAAGGCTTGCTTTTTTACACAGCCTGAAGAGATTACAGTGTAAGCAAAACATACTACAAGGACACTACTGAGGCCATATAAAACACCATGCATTTTCATACTGTGATAACTGTGTTACATGCTTTTTAATATAATTTATTGTATAGCTTTTAGAAAGTCAATTGCTACCTTAGTCCAGTTGCCACAGGAAAACCTTTCAACAGGTCCATGCAACAAAAACTTGCATAGTAAAATGCAAAACATAATAACATTACAAAATACAAAAAATAAAAAAAGGGATTTACAAATATTTTAAAAAGGTTCCTGAAACAAAAAATACAATTTTACTGCTAAATGTACTGGCAGACACAGCCATAAAACTCCAGAGAACAATGATACCCAGCCTTTTGTTTTAAATCACACCAAAAATAAATAATAGCATTTATAATAAATACTTACCATGGGGTATAGAAGTGGGCCACAAACTAAACAAAACAGACCATCAGTATGCAAAGTCACTCGGGTAATCAGAATTAAGTTCAGCCTGTTCTCGTTAGAGCGTTCACTTCATCAGACTAGCAAACACTTCATACCAATGTTGCACTTTTTGTTGTGCATTAAAAATTGCACAAATTAGAACCGTAAGCCTCTGATAATATTTAACTCAAACTACTGGTTGAAATGAGGCTGTAATTAGTTAAAATGAGTCCACTGTTACAAAATAAATTAAAAATGAAGAACATTCTCATCAGAATTTATCTGTTAACATTTGTGTGAGGAACTATAAAGATTATACATGAACATTATAATTGCATACTGCTGGTTGAACTATTACCATTGCATTTGGGAATTGCACATATATAGAATTAATCAATTTGTCAGGCTGTGATACGATCACACAAGTGATATGCAGGTTTCATAAACAATGAAATTCTGAATTAGAATGACACAACGCCAAACCAATTCACACAAATTTCCTGCAGAATCCTCGTGAAAGATTCTAAAACTGTACTCACAGCTCGAGGATTAAAATGACGTCCGTTTTATTCTCATACACGTCATGCAGCGTGATGACGTTCGGATGCTGGATCTCTTTTAATATGCTGACTTCCCGTTCGATGTCTTCTTTGGTAACCCCTCGCCGGCTGGACTTTGTCCGCCGCTTCTTGATGAATTTTGCAGCATACTCCAAATCTTCATTTTTTTTCCGACATTTTTTTACTACAGCAAACTGCCCACTAGAGAAAAAACAAAAACAAAAGTTTTATTGTGACAACACCAAAGATACTTGGGCGTGGTTTCTCTTTGTACTTTACCCAATTAACAGATTATTTATAGTTTACTACTAAAGATAGTGAATAGACTGTAGTGCAAAAAGGCAAACTGCCACAGGAGAAGCTGTATCAAAGTATTCAATTACACTGTTAGAATACCATTTTTATTTCAAAAGTCAAAGCATTTCCTCATTATTTAACAACGGCTATTCTCCATGTAGATAAAAACACCTGTTTAACTCAAGAGAACACTACTGTGGAATACACAGTTTGGTCAAAGCAAACTTTTCAATAAATAACCTACTTGTTAAGTTATCTTGAGTTCATGTGAGGCTTTCAACACCTTCACCAATATGAAAAGTTATTATATTCAATTCATACAATTGCAAACATTGTCATTAAATAAAGCCTGGTTTATGCTAGAATACAGTAGGCCTGGGCCTAAATAAATGGTTTGTAGCAGGCCTGTGCAATTTAATGTAATGGCCACTATTGTCACACATTGCTAAACAGCTTATTTGGGCCCTTGTCCAAAACTTTAAAATATATATTTTTTTTCCACAAATTCTTTAAATAGTTAATATTACTGAAATACCTTGACTACACACTAAGAGAACATGTTTGTTTGTTTTTTTTACATTCGATTGTATCAGTTTTGTAATATTACACAGACTTCCAAGACAACACTTTCCAAGAGTAAACAGATTTGTCCGTTTAGATGTGAACTCTAGCTACACTACCACCTTTTTGCAATCTTGAGTTCACTTTCGTTTCACACTGTACATTAATAAGCAAACTCACACAGGCACAATTCCAGCTTTAAACTGACAAATACATTTTTGTTGTTACAGTACACTGCAGACTGGATACACCTGTTTCATCTAATAAATCAAACACATGACAAGTTTACTAAAAGAAAAACAGGTTTAAAACTGGTTACATTTTCAAGACCTGCACAGTGAATCACTAGACCAAGTCACAGCGCACATGCTCTGGTAAAGCACTTGTGGTAAAGGTACCATAGAAACAACCCCAACAGGGAACTTCAGGCTATGTAAGAAAAACATTTAGAGTGCTGTTCAGAGATATGCTCAGTAACAGCTCAAGGTGAACCTGTTAAGTTTTAAATCACTTAATCTCCTTGTACTGCAGATGAGATGTTAAATCAATGTCCTATTGTAAGTGACTCTGCATATAATGCACAGTTCACTGCCTACCTCTTTAAAGCACTTTGTGATGGTGGTTCACTATGAAAGGCACTATATAAAAATAAAGATATTACTATTATTATTATTACTTTTTAAAAGATAATATACCCAGCCTACATTTTAGCACCAAAAGTTGTTAAATTATCTGGATATTATGACAACATTATAGTCACAAAATCAGATCTGTTGGTTGTTCTTTAGTTGTTGTTTGTCCATTAAAATGAAGGAAATCATCTACCAAAGGTTGTGGGGCACTATGTTACTTGTCAGAGTAACTTCAGTGGCAGGGAAGAGGACTTGTTTTCAATTATATATCAATATGAATTAAGAAACACTACACAGCTGTAGGAAGGGATACAATTTGAGTTTTCAGGCTTTGTTAATAGAGCAAGGTCGTTGCTGTGTGCAGACAATTCAAAATAGACACTGGGCAGAACATTCAGGTGATTCAGCCCGTCTGATAATAGGCCTCAAATTACCTGAAATTGTATTTTGCAGTCCATTATCACACAATGAACAACGTGCATAATAAAGAACAGCAGCCAGCCACTCGGAATCACGCTTCACTTTTGATCCATTTGAAACCAGACTGTTGTCTAGCAAAGCAACATAAAAACAGGTAAACATAAACAGTCCGGGACGTACCTTCTATGCAATAGCGGGTTGCTTTGAGTCCACTTCATTTTTCCATAGCAAATTTAGGTCAAACAGACCTTCAATCTCAAGCTCTAACATTGTGACGCAGCTCTTGCCATTTAGTCCTGGGCAGAGAGTAACAATTGTGCTGAATTATGTTGGACACGTATATAAAAACAGGGCTCATCTCGGTTACTTAAATGTTCCCAGTGTCTAATGTGACGTCAAGTTAGACACTGTAATAAAAGGACACATGCAGTTTAAGCAATGTCCCTGTTAAAGGTATTACACGCCCTTTCACACACACACCGCAACACTCTTGCTTAATAGCAGGAACAGCAACACTTACTGTGTGACAGAAGAATGTTATCACAGCTGACAAGATAAAAATTAAACCCTGGTTCATCACCATGAGTCATAGAAAGCACTGGGAAGCCCTCCCGCTCAGATAAAACCCAAAAAACACCTCTCGAAGGGTTACTGACTAAACCTAACATTATACCAGGTATTAGCTTTGTAGAAGTAGTGGCATATGCTAAATGGGAGCTCCCATGTTTACAGTACAGTTTGATTAATTATTCACATAGTGTTTTATTGTTCCACTTTTCGATAAAACGCCTACACAAAGTCACGACTCCTCACATCAGATTGCACAGTCTGCATTGTCACTGAAATATCCTAAATAGAACCAACCAGCCACATAATCACACGCAGTTCAAGACACCTTTTAGAATTAGGCAGTTTTACAGATTTCTAACAAACCGGATTTGTATCTTCAACATCTGTCATGGCTTCTTCCTGTTATTGTACTTAAATTAACTTTTTCTTGTGCAGTTTAATAAAGTTGAAATAGAAAAAAAACAGTACCTACACTGTATAATGAGGTATACCTGACAGTTATTCTGATATTGAATTACTGCTGTCAATATCTTTTAATGTTAGGGAAAAAAAGCATCTCTCTCTTTACAAGGGTCTTGCATCCACCTGGGGATAAAAAAATGCCTTAATTTATGAAGATAAAACTTCCATGTTTGTTTAGATGTTGCAGGAATACCTTGGAATTGTTTCATACCCCCTTATAAAATTATTAGAATTGGGATTAAAAAAATATATCTCAATGTACTTTTTGCTACACCTTTGCAGAAAATCAGAAACAGAGCCCCAAAACGTAGTTTACAATAGTTCAGCCTAAATTCAGTGTGTGAAAAAAAAACTTTGTGTAAACGTTCATTCAAAATTTCAACAGATTTGGGGGAACAATTATGGAAATCATGCATAAAAATCCACACAAAAGTTAAATTAATGAAAAGATAGATATATTTGGCAACAGCTACTTGGTAAACATAGCAATATAAAAGTTACAGTAATATACTAGAAAAAATGTATTACTGAAAAAAGTTATTCTTTTTAAACATTTCTCAATGAAACAATGACTAACTATTAAGCACAGAAACACCAGGGATTAGTAAAATAGACATGAATACCTTATGTGTATTTAAAAGCTTGGAAACAAGATCAGTGTACATAAAGTGGGCCAGATTGTCAGCTTCTTTTATACAGGTAGATTCACACTCCATTTCTGAAGCGTGAATCTGCTAGTGACACCAATCTAATAAAGGTCGGTAAAGTCAGTTCTGTTGTGAGTTTCCATGGCACTACAAGTGGATTATTTTTATTTTTTAAACTATCCCCCACAGAGATCTATAAACCAATGTGCAATTGTCAACAGTTCAACAATACAGCTACAATAGGTTGACAAAAAGACAGACTTGTCTATCGACATGTAGATTCCTAATTTTTAATATTAAATAAAGCTGAGTGCTCCTTATAAAAGCAATTAGCATTTTAATGTGCAGCACTGGCATACGGATCAAAATGTCTAAAAACGGCAGAATGCTGTCGCTCTGGCACCAAGAATGCCAGAGTGATTAAATCAGATAGTCATTACATTGCAGAATGAATTCTTCTCTTTAGGGCAAGATTTCTGAATTGGGCATGGCATGTTAAGAGCTGTACAGGATAGAAAAGTTTAAGTCTCATGCCATGTGTTCGGAGAGTGGGCGCTGGAAAGAACATGAACTGGCACAAAAAAAGTAGAACTAATTAGCATTCATATGCTTTGTTGCGACCATCTGTATTTATTGTAAATGTAATGCTGGAACCCTTTCATCAAGTCAAATGGAGCTCATCTATACAGTGGCTATAGAAAGTCCACACCCCCTTTCAAAATTTTCACATTTTGTTCCCTTATAGCCTGAAATTAAAATGCATTAAAATATTTTTTTTTCACTTATCTATACAACCTACCCCACAACTTCCAGTGAAAAAAATATTCTAGAAATGTGTAGAAAATTAATTAAAAATAAAAACTGAAATAGCTTGGTTGGATAAGTGTCCACCCCCTTGTAACAGCAATCCTAAATTAGCTCATGTGTAACTTCAAAATCACACACCAAGTTAAGTGGCCTCCACCTGTGTTAAATTGTAGTGATTCACATGATTTCAGGATAAACTCAGTAGTTCCTGTAGGTTCCCTCTGCTGGGTAGTGCAATTCAAAGCAGACTCAACCATGAGCACCAAGGCGCTTTCAAAAGAACTCCGGGACAAAGTTGTTGAAAGGCACAGATCAGGGGACGGGTATAAAAAAATATCAAAAGGCCCTGAATATCCCTTGGAGAACAGTCAAGATCATTATTAAGAAGTGGAAGGTGTATGGCACCACCAAGACCCTGCCTAGATCAGGCCGTTCCTCCAAACTGGATGAACGAGCAAGAAGGAGACTGATCAGAGAGCCTACCAAGAGGCCAATGGCAACTTTGCAAGAGCTACAGGATTTTATGGCCAAGACTGGTCAAAGTGTGCATGTGACAAAAATATTGCAAGCACTCCACAAATCTGGCCTGTATGGTAGGGTGGCAAGAAGGAAGCCATTAATCAAGAAAGCCCACCTTGAATCCTGTTTGAATTATACCATGTGGCAAAAGTTTTGTGGTCTGACGAAACTAAAATGGAACTTTTTGACCTAAATGCAAAGCGTTATGTTTGGCGTAAACCCAACACAATGCATCACCCAAAGAACACCATCCCTATTGTAAAGCATAGTGATGGCAGCATCATGTTATGGAGATGTTTCTCATCGGCAAAGACTAGAGCACTTATCAGGATAGAAGGGAAAATGAATGGAGCAATGTACAGAGAAATCCTTGAGGAAAACCTGCTGCCCTCTGCAAGAAAGCTGAAACTGGGATGGAAGTTCACCTTTCAGCATGACAACGACCCAAAGCACACAGCCAAAGCTACACTGGAGTGGCTAAGAAACAAAAAGGTAAATGTCCTTGAGTGGCCCAGTCACAGCCCCGACCTAAATCCAATCAAAAATGTATGGCATGACTTGAATATTGTTGTACATCAACACTCCCCAAGTTACTTGACAGAGCTTGAACAGTTTTGTAAAGAAGAATGGCCAAATATTGCCAAATCTAGGTGTGCAAAGTTGGTAGAGACCTATCCCAACAGACTCACAGCTGTAATTGCTGCCAAAGATGCTTCCACCAAGTATTAACTCAGGGGGGTGGAGACTTATCCAATTATGATCTTTCAGTTTTGTATTTTTAATATATATATTTTTTCTCAATAAAAACTTGTTCCCCCCTTAACAGTGTTAAAAAAATCCTCATTTAAATGCATGAGACTCTGAGGCACTGACACAACAAAATGTGAAAAAAATTCAAGGGGGTGTAGACTTGCTATAGGTACTGTAGGCAATGCAATAATGCCTTTGGTACAAGCTAAACTGTGACTCGTAGTGGAAGTCCTAGCATAGTGTTGCCCAAAATGTAGTCCCTCCACAAGCCAAGTTTTGTTGTTTTGCCGAACACTCCCCCTGCCCCTCCCCTCTCCCATTACAACACAGTAAAGAGGCAAAGGTGGCATTTTACTGTTTGTTGACTGCCAAAAAATGAGTACACATCATGTTCATCCTTAATAGCAAGGTCGGACACTTAATGTAGCCACAACAGTTTATAGACAATCCTTTGTCATGGAGTCTATGCAATGTTGGAAAGTAACCATCAGAGACTATTTATCCCACAGGCCCTCCATGAATTGGGATTTGAGGACTGGGCTGGCATGTCACTGCAGATGTAGCTCTGCTAGCAAAAATCACTCCTCTTCTCACAGAGGGAAAGACTACAAAGTTGAAAATACCCCCAATCAATCAAGCCAGAGGGTTAAGGACAAAGCAGACCAAAATACATTTTTATAATTTAAAATAAAACTCATAACTCAAATAAACCGACACAAAATACAAAAGCACTATTTGTGGAGCTTGCTTTAATTAAATACATCAAAATGTATGTGAACATTACCTTTTTCCAACTGTATGATTTATGATGCTCTCCTTATTAAATTTATCTGCATTAATATTTTATACACACAATACTTTCTCTGTGAAAAAGTGGACTACAAAATTCAGACACAGATATTAATAAAAACAGGAATAAAGTAGTTAAGCTTATTTTTCTTGTAAATTCAATAAATATAACTGAAGCAAAAAAAAAAAAAAAAAAAAAAAAAAAAAAAACACTACTTGGAAAGCTTAGATTTAGAGTAGACTCAAAATGTAGATTTATGTTCTACAAACATGTTTGGATCTCTTCGCATAACCAAGGCAAATCATCCACAGCCAATTTGCATAAAAAAGCTGTTTCCATCTTTAACGGTTAAGAACCACCAGCCTTTAAATTTAAACCAACGTACTCTCCTTGCGGAATCTACTGAGCAACAGATTTTGCAGACACTTTAATGAATCAAATCCAGCAGCGGCAGACACAAAAGCATCACAGTACAGCCTGCATCAACAGTAATCTGGGGTCTCAAATAGTTTATTAGTGCCAAAAACAATTAAAATGACATCCCGGCTATGTAATAGACTAATTAAAAAATCAAAAAACATCTATTGTCATGTTTTTAGCCAGTTTAGTTTTTCTTTTTCCATTTTGGTGCCTGAAGTATGGAAAATCAAACAGACATTCCATGTGATGCAGTAAACTGACAGCAACTTGAGTAATGACATGAAATGTCGTTGGTGTTTCTGCACAGAGAAAGAGCTGTGCATTAAAGTTTAGGTTAAATATCGCTGCTGGTGAGGAAGTCAGTTATTTAGCTGGTGATGAAGGTAAAACACCCTGAAACATCTATATACAGTTTTTTTTTTTTTTTGTAAATAATGTCTTTAAACTAAGGCTCTTCTTTGCATACTATAATTAAATAATGATAACATTTTCCAAATGAACATGATGCTGGCAAAAACCAGCCTGCTCTTAGGATATTCGTATCATCCTCCTAATTAGTGTGATAGCTTTCAATCACATTCAGATACGGACACACTAAGAATATCAAAAAGAAAATCTGCCTCTAATTCAGGGGAATACCAATTCATGCCCAAACCAATTCCACGAAGAATTTTTAAATATTTAAAAATATATATCAAACTGATTTGAATAAAGAAGAAACAGTGGATAGTCAGATTTTGGCATTATGTAATTAAAAACCAGTTAAATTTGACCTGTGTTATACATTCTTATCTCCATATACAGGGTGAGCAGACAGTAAGTTTACCTTATCAATGCACCATATCATTGATGTGGTGAGCTTACTGTCTGCTCACCCTGTATATTAAGCAATAGTAATGTGACATGTTCTTTTGAGCTGTACTGTCCGTTTTCATTTCCTTCAGCCAAATGCCATGTCTAAAAGAAAGACAGTAAGAATACACTGAGTGTATATATTACTGTAAATTACCAGTTGCACTACAACTTAGAAACCTAGAATACTGTATTTAACAGATCTGTTTTTGGTTACCAGTAAACTTTCAAGTTTCAGACTAACAAAGGTAACTTACAGAGTGCCATTTTATTTTATTAAGCGGCAGAAAGTGATATAGCTGTTAATTGTCTGATACTGTTTGAAAGAAATAAGTTGAACAAAAAGAAATGTTCTTACTTGCGACTAAGATGATACAATTAACTTGTACTACTGCCGTGAAAGGAAAGCACCGATGAGCAAATGTTGCAAGTTGCAATCTTTATTTCTTCATTGTGAGATTGGGAAATACTAAGTACACCTTCCATTCTGCTCTGCCATCTTTCAAGATTTCTTTTTCGTGCAGTTTTTTGATACTGCACTCAATTGATTATTTAACCTTATTTATTTTTTTATTTATTTTTTTAATCAAATCAAAACCCACATGTGATTAATAAATTAAAACCTCTAGTTTTATGTCAAACAAAATTGTAGGGGATTTCATGTCTACCAATTTGTAAGCAGTGTATGGTGGACATGGGGTTACTTACAGCCATTTGTGTGAGGGGAGGCTAGGCTACATACTTGACAAGCACTTTTGCTAAACTGTTCCATTTCCTGATTATATTTAACCCCCCTCATCCTCCACTCCCCCAAGATTAATAATTAGAGAGAACAAACTCATTCCTTTCCGTCTCCGTTTTTTTTGTGGTTGTAACATAGTTACTTAAGTGGTTCTTAATTAACAAAAAAAAAAGGTACACATTTGCATCACTGAGAAATGAAGAAGGGTAAGGTTTTGTCCAAAAAGAAATGTTTATAAATACATCTGAATTCCACACAAACACACAAGTACTGCAAGTACTACGGGTCTTTTGATTAATCAAAGATCAATACTTGTTAGTACTGCTGACTATTATACTGAGGTATATGGAAATAAGTAATTGGACAGTACCTCACAGTACTGCAGTCCACAACACACAACAGGGCTGACTGATGTCGACCACAGAGTCATGGCATTTGCCTGTTATCTCTCAGAATGTAGAAACTAGGAGTAATTGCAGGACATACACACACTAGGCTGACAGACTATATTTCAGGATGGGCCTTGTTAGGCTTATTTACACAAAATTATTTGAAAGTAGAAATACAAAAAATACATACAAACATTGCTTTCATTGTTTTTTTGCACAGTATTAAAGTAGTGGTCATGTTCCCAGTAACTTCCAGGACTTTCATCGTTATAAGTATTTTTAATATGGACTTGTCTTCAACAGTAAGCCCTATGTGTAGTAACAGGAAAGGGTAATTGAAAGTTTCTACATGGAAGCACCAGTCAGCAGCAAGCACCCTGCTACTGTAACTGAATTCCTCCCCTTAATAAGGTGTTATTCAAGCATTAACAAGCAGCAACCAGCCACTCTTCAAACCACTACAGCACAGTCTGAAATTCTGTCAGGTTCTCTAAGACTGGGGAAAAAATCCTCAGCCTTCGCTTCTGAGCTTTTAACTTTGTGTGGCCTGTCCTCGTTTCCTTCCTTAAATATAAGACAATCAGCAGCCTGGTGTGCAAGGGAGGATGCACTAAACCGACTGTGTGAGAGTACATCTGATATTCAATTGGGATTAGAAATATAAAACCATGCATTCAAAAAACAGAGTAATTTTCATAAACTAATACTACCTGGGATACATTATTTTTGATTTACTATAGGGATAGAATTGATCTAGTGTATCATTCACATTACAGAAGACTGTGGAGAACCAGGCATCTCTGCAGATGTAGACCAGCTTGTGTTGTTATTTTACAGAGCTGCAGTAACCTTATACTCAGGTCTCACAACCTCAGGGCCGTCCAAAATTATCAACAACTTTGTTACAGATTATGGTCCTCTTGTGTGCCACAAAAAGAAAAAGATTACTATCAAATTTTGAACCAGTGCTCAAATTCCTACGTGTCTGTGCACAAATAGGGTACAATAAACCAGAGAAAAATGTGCCTATTTTCACTTTCACTATGGTGAGTAATAACATTTTGAACAGGGCCTGCACCCGAGGTCAGCAAAAGAAAAAGAGCACACTACACACGCTTGCTATAATTGAGGATTTTTGGATGACCCCTTAAGCAGGGATTCCTAAACTGTGGGCAACAGTCCTGTGGGATGTATTTTATATGATGAAAAAATGAAAAGATTCAAATGAAAAAATAACAATTTAGATGGAGTTTATTTACAGTGTTACAGGTTTGTCATTTTTCCTAAGAAGCGCAGATAGTGGGCTGCACTGTCTAAGACAGCTGAACAGGTGGGCCTCGGTGAAAAAAAAATAAATTGTAGTGTTAAGTTGTAGTGTTAAGCCCCAAAACCAGAAAAAGACATGTACCTGAAAAAAACAGGCAAAGCAAACTAAAGAAAAGAAAACAGCAACTTCAAAAGCCCTTAGGAGAAAAAAAACCATGTAAAACCAGCTCTTTACACAATGCCTTGCCTTTCAGCATGAAATCAACAGCTGTCGAACACAGTATGAAGGACGGCTTTCCAGTATAACCAGAACACTGACATTTCCGTCAGCAAGAAGGGTACATGATTCCAGGCTTATTGATGGTTCAATGACACGTTTAATACTGTGTCCTTGGAGAAGATTTAAAGGAAATCCAAAGAAGAAGAAAAAAAAAATTGTTGTGAAAGAAAACAACTGTCCTTCTAAGCTTTGACCTTGATCCAAGAAAGAATCAATTCTTTGGGACTAGGAAGATCAACACAGAATGAATTCCCACACACACACCACAACTGACCTCTTCCATCATAAATTATGTATTCCAAAATGCTCATTATCTTATTTAAAAAAAAAAAAAAAAAAAAAAAAATCTAGTGGCAAAACAGCATTATTCTAACTTGCAGAAACTTCAAAGTGAAGGTTTTCACCATACATTACAAATTATGTGGTTATAAATGATTACGACAGTCATTTTTAAAACAAATTAGAGAAATATTGTACCTAATAACCTGTGTTCAACTATCTTATCTATACACAAGTAATTCTGGTGCATAACTTTAATTGGTTTATTATGTAGAAAGCTGTAATGTTTAACTGTAACCTAGCAACCACTAAGGTTCATCTCATAGACAGACGATAGTTGGGAAGTAGCGAGTGTTAAGCAATCCCAGTCAAACTAATCAAAGTTTAGATTCATTGCATTTTTTTCTTTTTAGTGTTTTAAGTGTTTAATGTTTAAAATAATTCTCATGGTGAGCTAGTCAGTGTTTTATAACGCGATTCTCATTCTTTTATTGGACGCAAGTTGCAGATCAAAAGTTATTAAGCAACACCAGTGGTACCTGTACAACCTACTTAAATATCATTGAAATACATACTGTCTATATACACTGCATCTATATTTCAGAAAAAATAGATTACCATTTGTAGTGGCAAATTAATAAAAGGAGAGTATTTTCCCTGGATTCAGTTGACATCATTTGTTCAAAAGATGTTGTAACTCGGCCTCATTTAAAAAAAAAACAAAAAAACAAAAACACAACAACAAAAAAAAAAACATAATACTTGACAATGAAATCAGCTGCACTAAATATACTAAAAACGTGGCTAATAATAAGATGCCTAAAAATGACACCGATTAGCAATGCAACAGACTGGGCCACACTAATCATAAAGCAAATACAGAATACAGTGCTCAAAGTCTGACCCAACGCCTCCAAGTAGTGCCATTTAACTACAATAATGAGTAAGTATACAGGACAGCGCACAAAGTGAATATGAATAGTGAAATGAATATTAAACAATACAGTGGTAATGACAGTTATTATGTGTATTACCACCAGTTATAAACAAGTATGTGTGACATATTATACACCCCCGCCACAGCTATACATACAAAAGACAGCGATCAGCAACATGAACAAACAGATCACCAAGACCTAGAGCCAACATATGCATATTACAGCTTTTTGTTTGACATGTAGATAGACAGACGGATAGACAAACAGATATCCTCCAAACAGACACGACTAAAATACTTAAATATGGACAAACAACATTTCCTGAGGTCAAGTGCCAAGGTTATATACTGTACGTTGCAAAAACTCCTCAAATAAGACCATTAGGGTATATTACACAAACGTTACTCGAAGGGTTATGTTTGCTCAACCTAAAGTTATGCAAAGGGAGTAGACCTTGAGAAGAGGCATCCATCCATATCAATACTGTATTTTATTTATTTATTAGTTTTGGGCTTGCTCCATTGTGTGTTAAAACAGTACAGCACCAATAAAACATTAGCAATATCCTTAAATCTAGTTCCACACTTGAGAGATTTGGAAACTTGCAAGAGTAAAATTAGTTTTTGTATTTTGTTCATTTCTCCTTTTCTTTTTGTAAAACTAATGAACTGGCATTTCCTGGATAGTTTAAGTATAGGCTGTGCATGTTTTTCAAATCAGTTAATAAAAACTGCTCATTCTTCACTAATAATATAGAAATTACCTTTATTAAATAGTTTTTCACACTTGTACACAAAACAAGCAAGGACAGAGTATACAGTACCTTTTTACTCTAGTGGTCAGCAGCTTAGAAAGAGTTAAAGATCACTAACCAAAAGTTCATGACAAACAGCATTCGCTATTGGATACCCTTGAACAATGTTTTGCCCGAGCAAACAAATGGAGAATGATCAACCTAATTCCAAGTGTTACGAACAAAAAAAAAAAAAAAAGAAATGTAAGGTTTTAACACTTTAACACTTTTTAAAAGTTAGTTAAAATAATCCAATATGTAATATGCAAAGTGTTAAACCTCTTTGTAGGTTGTTTATGTATACACTGTGAAATTCAATGATGCATAATGGCAAAGAGTTTGAGCAACAACTTCAAAAGATTGTCAAGACGTGCTACAAGAATATGACTTAAAAAGGTGTCAAATCTTGAAAGTTTATTTTACTACATGTTATTATTAATTAGTTGGTTACCTACTTTACACCCCGAGTGTCTGTTTGGTTTCATGTCTTACTGCAGTTCAGTTATATTTGATGTTTACTCACTACACTAAAACCATCCGAGTCTGCTGAGTGAAAAGATAGACAAGATGCAAAGAGCAGGGCAGGATGGCAGGTGTTGCAAATGTCCCAGAACTAAAAAAAAAAAGTTGGAACAGGCCCAAAAGATGCAGGGTGTGTGCAAAGAAAGGCATCCGTAAAGACAGCCACTACTGTTGCCTGAAGTGCCCCTCACACCCAGGCCTTTGTCATGATGAGTGCTTTGAACTGTATCATTCAAAGCTTGAATATTGGAAGTAAGCCACAGCATATCTATCTGGCCTGTCCCACAGTGACTATCCTTCCAGGGGTGTCAATGGGTTTTGAGGGGGGTTTGACAGGCAAGAACCCAATATATTAAATATACATGTTTGGTATCCCTGCAAACCTCATTTTTACCACTTCTTAAGTAGTTTTACCTAATTTCAGAGGGGGATATGGGTAACATACTTTAGGGGTGGGGGTTGTGCCACCAATCCCTGAATTCTATAATTTGTGGGGATTAAGAAAAAATACAGTTGTCCGTGGTTACCTTGCTGCCCACAGGAAGCTATGCCATGTTAAATGTGGGGAGGTTCCATATGCCAACATCGGCAGAATTATCATGGAAAATGCCTGCCAGGGTGTCTTTTTTTGAGCCTTATTACAGCCAGGAGCCTCATGTAAAAGTAAACATGTTTGGTATCCTTGCTAGGACTGTCAACTAAGCCTCCTAATAGCAATTGCTAATTGGGCACACAAAATCGAATCGTTCGAATAAATATTGATGATTATATTTCAACCTTTGTAACCGGATCTGAGAGTAGGGTTGCCAACAAGCTCCAGAATCTAGGGAGACTTTAATTAAAGTCAGGTTTCGTTACTCTGCAATGTGTTCAGTAAAGTGAGTATTAATTGTGCGAACTGTCACTAAATTAATTGAATTGTTTTACTTAGTTGTTACCAAAAGCACACGTCTACCAGGATCGTTTCCATCAATCAGACCTATGCAGTAGCTGATTGGCTTTTTGAGTCTCTGATTGGGCGGGACTGTGTGAAGCAAGAAATAGTAAACAAACAGAAATTTTACCTGCTGTCACAAGGTGAAATGAAAGAGGGCAGGTAAGTGCAAAGTTATCTATAATAATGGTGTTGCAAAAAAAAATTGAAGCAATACGATTAATGGTTGTTATGAGGCTCTCCGGATAGAATCACCACCACAATTAAACAATTAAATACATTTACTTTACCGTACTGCTGAAGCAATTTACGCTCACTTTTCATGTCGAATACATTGCAGTTTAGAGAGGGGAGTTAAAAAACCTGACCTGCCTTAAAAATGTCCCTACCCGAGAGCTGAACAAAAATATAAAATGCAACATGCAACAATTTCAAAGATTTTACTAAGTTACAGTTCATATAAGGAAATCAGTCAACTGAAATAAATTCATTAGGCCCTAACCTATGGATTTCACATGACTGGGAATAAAGATATACACAGATATGCATCTGTTGGTCAGATACCTTAAAAAAAAAAGGTAGGAGCGTGGATTAGAAAACCAGTCAGTATCTGGTGTGGGACCATGCATTATCATGCTGAAACATGAGGTGGTGGCGGCGGATGAATGGCACGACAATGGGCCTCAGGATCTCGTCATGGTATCTCTGTGCATTCAAATTGCCACCGATAAAATGCAATTGTGTTAGTTGTCCGTAGCTTATGCCTGCCCAAACCATAACCCCATCGCCACAATGGTGCACTCTGTTCACAACGTTGACATCAGCAAACCGCTCGCCCACACGATGCCATACACGCTGTCTGCCATCTGCCCGTTACAGTTGAAACCGGGATTCATCCGTGAAGAGCACACTTCTCCAGCGTGCCAGTGGCCATCGAAGGTGAGCATTTGGCCACTGAAGTCGGTCACGACGCTGAACTGCTGTCAGGTCAAGACCCTGGTGGGGACAACGAGCATGCAGATGAGCTTCACCGAGACGGTTTTTAACAGTTTGTGCAGAAATTCTTCGGTTGTGCAAACCCACAGTTTCATCAGCTGTCCGAGGGGCTGATCAGACGATCCTGCAGGTGAAGCAGCCAGATGTGGAGGTCCTGGATTGGCATAGTTACATGTGGTCTGTGGTTGTGAGGCCGATTGGACGTACTGCCAAATTCTCTAAAACGACTACAGACATCTGTGGCATTGTGTTGTGTGACAAAACTGCACATTTTAGAGTGGTCTTTTATTGTCCCCAGCACAAGGTGCCCCTGTGTAATGATCATGCTGTTTAATCAGCTTCTTGATATGCCACACCTGTCAGGTGGATGGATTATCTTGGCAAACGAGAAATGAAAAACTATTTAAAAAAAAGGTTTACCATTGTGCAAAACCTCAGATATTCAACAACAATGAAAACTTCAAAACCACCAACGACTACCAATGCAGAATGACATTTTCTCTATACTATAAATAAAGGCAGTCAGTCACTCACATGCTGCACTTTTATTCCAAGCAAAATAATGTCATATAATTTCAATTTTGTATTTATGTACTTTTAGAAAATACATTTATATACATGTCAGCATACTGGCAATGTGAAACACATACAATTTGTCTTCTTACCATGGTAAGAAATAACTTTTCCAGGGATTTAAAGTTACATGTCATTTTTAATTTTATTTTATATTTAACCTGCGGTATTCTCAATCAGTTGACCAGATGTGCCCAAAACATCACTGAAAAGTTCAGACTTTGCTGAAAAAAAAAAAACCATACATAGTATTCCTATGTTTCCTTTACAGACTTGTGAGAAATTTGACTTTGAATTGCTTCAAATTTAGAAAAACCTCGAGCACTGAGGGTTCCAAAAGCCCTAACAGCGAAAGGTAAAACGTTCTTAAAAATGTACCAATAGCACATCCCTATATGGTATATAATTTAATCTGATGTTACTGATGGCTGCTGGGGAGATTGGAAAGATAGCAGACCTTACAGATCAAGAACATCTCAAATCAACACTACTGTACCTTTACTATCAATGTAAGGAATGCAACAATATAGAACCTGTTTATTTGTTTAAAAGGCAGCGTCAGATGGTTTGTCTTTTATGATAACCTGGCAACTCAGCCACAGTAGGCTCTTATTATTTATTCATGTTATTCAATACATTCATATATGGATTTTCAGAGCTCACTGCAGCATCAAACAGGTGTTGCTGCGAAGAAGAGATGAAAGACTGGCCAAGGATCTAGCAAGTATAAATAAGTAATACATATTTGAATTTGGTGGTCTGATCTAACCTTGGTAGAGTGTGCATTTGTTTTGTTGTAGGCATCCTTGCTCAAGTCACACATACTGTACATTTTATCTATATATTGAGGTGTTTATCAGCCTGTGTTGAAGATTGGTATGGGCCTTCCTTAACATCAGAATCCAGTTCACAGGACCTTTTCTAGCTTTCAGGCCTCTGATTAGTTCATGAAGACTATCTGCAGAACCACTTGGCCTAATGTGGTTAAACTTTATATGGACGAAGATTTCATAATGTACAGAAATCCTCATTCCTGTAAATGAAGGTCATTTCATATATTGATACATTTGACACCTGTATTACTTATATGAGCAGCCCATATATATATATATATATATATATATATATATATATATATATATATATATATATATATATATATATAGTACCAGTCAAAAGTTTGAGTACACCTGCTTGAAACCAGGTTTTTCACTTTTATCTATGCTTTTAACTGTATAAACTTGTCTATAAACATATTTCATTATATGATATGTGTACTTATATAAGCGATAATCATAAATGAATTGCATGCAAAAATTAAATTTTTAAATGAAAATGTAAATCTTGCCAATTTCAATGAAATGGTCACCCAAAGCAAGGGGATTTCAATCTGATGCCCAAGTCAGTTAAAAGTCTGAAATGTGTATAACACAGTGTTAGAACACCAGCCTAAGTATAAAAGTGTCTTTGTTAGATGTTCTCTGAGTTAACTAGCATGTTACCTAATTAATCTTTTGTCACCATTTTTTGTTAATAGGTAAGGGTCCACGATTACTACAAATATAGTGCGCATAGGCACACGTTTGTCATTCCTGAATGTAAGGGAGCAGAAAATGGCAAAATACAATCAGTTAAGCAAAGAAAAAAGTCTGTAATTACTTTAAGAAATGAAGATCAATCTTTAAGACAAATTGCAAGAAGTTTGCAAGTGTCTGTAACTGCTCTGGCCAACACCATCAAACCATTCAGATTTGAAGAAACTGGCACTCATGAGGACTGAACAAGGTCAGGCAGGCCAACGGTGACATCAGAATAGGAGAATACGTTCATTCCAGTCTGCGAAACCGGCGATTAACTGCCCCTGAAATACAAGCTCAGCTAAATGCTACTAAAAATACAGATGTTTCAACATCAACTGTTCATAGGAGATTGTGTGAAGCTGGCCTAACTGGAAGAATTGCTGCAAAGAAACCATTGTTAAGAGTGCAGAATAAGAGGAAGAGACTTGCCTGGGCCAAAAAACACAGAAACTGGACATTTGAGGAGTGGAAGTCAGTCTTATGGACCGGTGAGTCAAAATTTGAAATATTTGGGTCCAGCCGCCGAGTATTTGTAGACGCAGAGAGGGTGAGCGCATGAGTTCTGCATGCGTGGTTCCCACCATCAAGCATGGAGGAGGCAGTGTCATGGTCTGGGGTTGCTTTGCTGGTGACAGAGTTGGTGATCTTTACCAAGTCCATGGCAAGCTCAACCAGCATGGCTATCATAGCATACTTCAGAGGCATGCCATTCCATCAGGATTACGGCTAGTTGGGCAGTCCTTCATTCTTCAGCATGATAATGACCCAAAACACACCTCAAAGTTGTACATGAACTATCTGGCGAAGAAGGAAAGTGAAGGACAACTCAGTCTAATGACCTGGCCTGCCCAGTCTCCAGACCTCAATCCTATAGAACGTGTATGGAATGAACTGGACAGAAGAGTCAAAGCAAAGCTACCCACAAGTGCCCTACATCTCCGGGAATTGCTGCAGAAGAGCTGGGAAGACACGTTGGGTGATTTTTTGCTGAAACTTGTTAACGGAATGCCTCTTGTTTGTGAAGCTGTTATTAAGGCAAAGGGTGGCTATTTTGAGGAATCCAAGATTTAGAGACAATTTTCAATTTTCCTGAACATTGCTTTGATACCCCTTATGTTTTGTTTTGTATATTGTAATATACTTTTTCATTTTCAAGTATTTACAGAAACGTATATGATGTAAAGCATTGTCAATTATGAAAAAAACCTAGTTTCCTGCAAGTGTACTCAAACTTTTGACTGGTACTGTATGTATAGTCTTTTCATTTTACTGTAATTCAGGGCAATTTTCTCCCACAGAATGCTTGCACCAGGGTGATCCAAACCCAGTGGTCTGTGCCACCCAAACAGAAAAATATATATATATATATATATATATATATATATATATATATATATATATATATATATATATATATATATATATATATATATCTCCCTCATTTCACAATCAGTGTAACCAACATTAAACATGTACCGGTAGGCTAACCTAAAAAGCTCTGGGACCAATCCATGAAAATGTTATGTTTGTAACACTGATATTGTGATGTTTCTGTAAAACAGACCAGTTCTGGCTAACTAGTAGCCTGAAAGCAGTCTTATTCATATAATAAGAAGGGAGCTCAAATGTTAACATATACACTACATGTAGTATACAGTCAAGTTTATATTAACATTTCCAAGGGATTTAGTCACATGACATGGTATTACATGCTTGGGTTCCTTGGCATTCAGCCGCAAGATATTTAGTTTCGCAATTTCCATATTTTGTATCAGCCTATTCTTTCTGACCAATTATTCATTTTGTTGTTGTTTTTCTGGTAACATACAATTAAGCTAAAAGGGTTCCAGGTCCACCAATCCCCACAATTCTTCAATCAACAAGTAAACTGAAGTCTGTGCTGCCCTTTAATGGTCTTTTAACTTCCAGGATGACTAAAAGACTTACTATTGTACTACATCACATTCTTACTGTTTCATCTGTTTCGCTTTGTGTTTGTGTAGCAGAATCAAACATTTTAACACAAGCTGAATGTTCTCCTTCATCTAGGAAACGGAATGGGGAGTTTGTTGCCGGATAACTTCAAAAAGACTATCTGCTAACTAAATATCTTGGTATCACTGAACTGATAACGGTATCCTCTTTAAAAATATGCTAAGGATATTTACGAGGAATTCGTCTCACAAAGTCAGTGGTAACCTAAATATGATTCTGTAGCAGGGCAGAAGAGCCCTGTGGGTAAACGTATTATTTTGAGGTGTGTTTAAAATGATGTGCTGTATTGGATTATGTTATTAATGTACTGTACACTTTTGGTTTAGCAGGGGCGATGTTTGGAGCTCGTCTCTGTCGGCAGCTAATGATTATGGACAGATTGGTTGTCGGCCACGCAGAATAAAACTACCGTGCAGAACGTGGCCGTCTCCAGATCGACTAACTTATTGCTAATCTGGAGATGGCTATGTGTATAAAAAACAGCAGCTTCTGCTGGTCGTGTTGTGTGTTCAGTGTGGAGAGAGAGAGAGAGAGAGAGAGAGAGAGAGAGAGAGAGAGAGAGAGAGAGAGAGAGAGAGAGAGAGAGAGAGAGAGAGAGAGAGAGTGCTAGAGAATGAAACAGAAAGTGGTTTTGAAAGCCAAGTACAAGGTTGTCTTGGAAGAAAACTTGCTTCCTTCTGCTCTGACAATGTTCCGCAACTCTGAGGATTGGTTTTTCCAGCAGGACAATGCTCCATGCCACACAGCCAGGTCAATCAAGGTGTGGATGGAGGACCACCAGATCAAGACCCTGTCATGGCCAGCCCAATCTCCAGACCTGAACCCCATTGAAAACCTCTGGAATGTGATCAAGAGGAAGATGGATGGTCACAAGCCATCAAACAACTAGCCGAGCTGCTTGAATTTTTGCGCCAGGAGTGGCATAAAGTCACCCAACATCAATGTGAAAGACTGGTGGAGAGCATGCCAAGACGCATGAAAGCATGAAAGGGTTATTCCACCAAATATTGATTTCTGAACTCTTCCTAAGTTAAAACATTAGTATTGTGTTGTTTAAAAATGAATCTGAACTTATTTTCTTTGCATTATTTGAGGTCTGACAACACTGCATCTTTTTTGTTATTTTGACCAGTTGTCATTTTCTGCAAATAAATGCTCTAAATGACAATATTTTTATTTGGAATTTGGGAAAAATGTTGTCAGTAGTTTATAGAATAAAACAAAAATGTTAATTTTACCCAAACACATACCTATAAATAGTAAAACCAGAGAAACTGATAATTTTGCAGTGGTCTCTTAATTTTTCCAGAGCTGTATGTGTGTGTGTGTGTGTGTGTGTGTGTGTGTGTGTGTGTGTGTGTGTGTGTGTGTGTGTGTGTGTGTGTGTGTGTGTGTGTGTGTGTGTGTGTGTGTGTGTGTGTATATATATATATATATATATATATATATATATATATATATATATATATATATATATATATATATATATATATATATATATATATATATACACACACACATATACCTACACACACACACCATTTCTACATGTACAGAATGGTATGACAACGGTCATTACCTGCTTGATAAATGATCGTGGTGACAGATGTCCTGAGCTTGAAGAACAAAAGGTGAACCAGCGATAACCAATCAATCACTCAATACTTATTTTATATAGCACCTTTCATGGTGGGCCACCATCGCAAAGCACTTTAAAAGATAGTAAGGAACAATGCATAATACATTAAATACAAGCAGTAATAATAAAAAAAAAAAAAACACAATGCAAATACATTAAATAAAAGGATAGGATGTGAATTCTAAGCATTGTAGATGTGCAAGTCATGCAGAATCATGGCCGTAACTAGTTATGAGGACACCGGAGTCGTGTCCTCGGTTGTTTTTTTGAATCATCAATACTGATGCTCATGTAAAAATTCTGGTCAAGTATGAAAGACTCCTTAATTTTCTCTGTTGGTTTGACCTCAGTAGAATGTCAGCTCTAGTTACGACGCTGTGCAGAATCAGACAAGTAAGACGGAGTGAAAAACCTGAAATAGCAATTTAGACAACAGCTAATAACAGATATCAAGCTTGAAGAGCACTGAAAGCAAGAGTGAACAAGGGGGTCTTGAGAGTTGATTAGAAGCGAAAGTGTGGGAGCTACACGCACTAAAGCTGTGAGAGAGTTCCAGAGAGTCTAAAAGAGCGTGCTTAATAAATTAGAATTTAAAACATTGGTTAGAGCAATTCTAAAACTGGTAATCAACTTCTTCCATGACATCCTTGATCCATCATCTATGCTATATTAATTACCAATATTACTTATGATTAATACAGTGTTGTGTTTTAAGGGCTCTGCCGGTGCAGAGAGACAGTGTGAGCAAAGATACTGTTTATCTATGCTTCCAGAAACATGAACCTGGAAATGCCAGGAAATGGAAACACTGCAATGTAAATTTCAGCAGCTATGCAAACAATGACGAAGGAACTAGCCAAAATATATAAATAGCTAAATGACTAAATACTTTAGAAACCTGAAGAAATAATAATAATAAAACAAAAACATTTTAAACTCATTCCAGATAAAATAGTCAGAAGGGTTAAGTGGTCATTACCAAAAGGAATGGACAGTATTTTAATAAGTGTTCTGCCAAATGAGTTGATCTGCTGTAAGAATCACTCACAACAAATAGTTGAATTCAAGAATGACATTCACTGCATCGCACGCATTTGATGGTACTGTTACCAAGCAACACTGGCAGCATCTGTTACCAAGATAAAAACAGCTCTATTTTACCTCTAAAATGCAGGTTTGTTTTTAAAAAATATAGGTTACAATTCTTTGAAAATAAACTTACTTTGTGTAAAATTTAAATATGGAAACTTGTGGTACCAAACCAACATTATTCAATAACTGACCTTCAAATGCCTAAATGACACTGACCTTCGTGGTGGTGTATAATTCTAAATGATCAACACAAAGATTTTAAAATGAATGACTGTCAAATAGAGTTGCCACACTTGGAATCTAACCCTCAAATATACATATATACGTAGTATAATTTTCAATCAAATACATTTATAATCTACTTATTGATTATATTTGCCATGTTCTTGGTCAGGGCAATGGGAGAAAGAACAAATAAAAAAATTAAAAAAAAAACACAATACTTACTGTTTGCACTATTTCATTGCTGCAAAATAACTATTTTTTTTATACAGACTTGTCCAAGCTCTTTAACATGCAAGTAGAGATGTAATAATGCATTCTAGTCAAATCCCTGTTGCCTTAGAAAACCTTTTTCTGCAGCCTAGCGCACAGATACATACTACAGAACAAATATGTATCCTTAGCTGAACTTAAAACCAGCACTGAGTGATAATACTACTAGTGTTCCCTCATTCTTTGTAGTGTAGTGAATGAGTTTGATTTTTTTCTTAACACATTATTTAATTTTTATTTTTGTGCAACCTAGCAAAAATGCTTTTATTTTGCACAGTAAAAAAGAAAATTATGCTTCATACAGCAATTCTGCTTAAAATGTGGCCAAGATGTATCCTGTTTTCTTATTCATTCTTAGTCAGTTTCCCTCACCTCAACACAACTGATGTGAATAAGTGTACCTGATTTACTATTCTACCCGGAAAATGATACCGATTTCTCATAAATTACCCTGACAATCCAACCCTCGACAATGCTTTATATCAATTCGGAAGAGCCTTAACAAATATTGCATGTGATTACACTGTGTAACAAAAAAAAAATAATAATATTTTGTTCCTGGGTAGTAAGTGTTATTTCCTAATTGCTTATGCCTCAAAAGTATAGAAAATGGCTATTATTCCCCACAAACTTTGCTACCATGAACTGGGTAGTGTCCGACGCAGGTAGAGCATGCCAGTGTGAACGGGGGTTAGACAAATTATGACATCTGCTCATTTGAAGAATGTGCACCAAGATTTTTTGCCTTAGTTAAAATGGACACGATGTCTGTTACTGAAATCCTAAAGCGCAGGTAAAACCCAAATCCAATGTGAATCTGCCATTTCATATTATAAATAAATATTCCCACTTCTCCCAGAGATATTTTGCATAATTGCTTTAATTGCGTATTAACATTTTTTTTTTTTTTAAAGGACCGCCTACGGTTGGCTTCTTGTCACCTTTTGCTTATGCAACTATCAACAGATGCAGCAAAGACTTGGCTAATGACTTGCCCAACGGTATAAAATAAATTACATATATAATTTATTTTATACCGTTATAAAAAAGTTAAATTTTTCTAACTCTAAAAAGGATAACCCCTCTCCATGTATATTTCTATAAAAAAGTATGATCTATTCAGACAGCCAAAGGGGAGCCTTAACTGGACTACTTATGGCAACAAATAATGTTGCCATAACACTGATGGAAGCATGATACAAAACATTAACGTTTAAGTTATACGTTGAGTTATCACGCTATACTGTATTTACTAGACAAATTATTTTTGCTCATAGCAAGATGTGAAAGGCATAGATCTACTACCAGCTTGTTATATTTTTATCCAACAAATACAAAACTTAAAATAACAACTTTAATAAATCCGTATTCTATATTCCTTGCCTATTCACACATTTGAGATACTTTTAACTGAAAACAGAACTTTACACAACTCTATGAATACAAACTAAGCAAACACTGAGAGACTTATTCAAGAGACCTACTTCATTTAGACTATAGACAGCCTTGGCAAGAGGCTTTTTCAATAATGAAAAACAGTTATCAAGTATGCTTGTTCCAGAGGCTGTGAGCATAACAGTGTGATTGAAAGGGTTTAGGAGTTTAACCCTGGGCTGCAGTGCGATAGACAGCGGCTGAGATTTTTACAGAATTGACTCAGAATTAATGAAAAAAAGCATGCTTTGGGTACATGAGCGATGGAATTCCAAGGGATGTGGACTAAACCTCCTACTTAAAAGCACAAGAGCCAGGGTATTCAAGGGTCATGTTAAAAAATTTGGTTTGGTTTATCTTGGTTATGTTAAACCAAGACTTTATGATTCTGAGCCATATTTTGAAAGCCAATTATCTGAGAAGAATGATACAATAGTAACGGTACAGTGTAAATCCAGCAAGAAGCGAAATAACAGGATTAGTGATTAAATGATTGTAACCATCTGTAACCAGGCAATATTAATTAAAACTGGATGTGCTATAAGAAACTCCACTAGATCTGTGATTAATATAAAACAAATGAACACTCTTCTGTAGAGAATGGAAGACAAGATTTTTCTTCCATGCCTACATTCCCATTAGACTTGGGTAAGTATAATTAATTGTACTAAAAAGATTGCTTCATGATTGACAGTGTAAATATGGGGATAATATGAACTTGATACAAATTACAGCTTTCATCCTACATGATGTATAAAAAGTACTTCAACAGGCACTAGAATATAGCTGTTTGCGAATCTGAAAGCAACCTACACACAGATTCCAGATGGAGGCCTGGGAGATTTAGAGATTCTCTCACTGTCAAATCGCTAATTGTAATATGTAAAATTGAGAGTTATGTAAAACAAAACCTTAAAAAAAACAGTCATTGTTAGTTAAAAGCGACTATATATAAAACTGACCAATATCTATGTGAAATCGGCAGCAGCCGGCCTAAATGTTCTGGTAAAGTGGAAGCACAGTGCCTTTCAGTTGTAAAAGCACAGAAATTTGTGGTCCAGTGGTTAAAGTCCAGGGCTTGTAACCAGATGGTCATCAGTTCAAATCCCACCTCTGCCACTGACTGACTCACTGCGTGACCCTGAGCAAGTCACTTAACCTCCTTGTACTCCATCCTGCGGATGAGATGTTAAATCAATGTCCTATTGTAAGTGACTCCGCATATAATGCACAGTTCACAGCCTATCTCTGTAAAGTGCTTTGTGATGGTGGTCCACTATGAAGGGTGCTATATAAAAATAAAGATGATTATTATTATTATTATTATTATCATCATCATCATCACTCTATATACCATCATATTAAATCTACACGCTTAAAGATTAATACCACGGTTAAAGGTTGCTTACCTGCAGTTTACTCTTAAATAAAATAAAAGACCTCTGTTGGCATTATACAGTTTGTTTACAAAAAGGCCTATCACATTTTGGGCATGTCATTTGCGTAACAAAGACTATAAACCGCAAGTTTTATCCCTAAAGCAGGAAGCTTCATAAGCGGGAACTATTTTCTAAGCCCTTTTCACACTGACATGCTCTACCTGGGTCGGAACCTACCCGAGTTAGGACCCGGTGTCATGCGGGATGGGTACGTGATTTCAAACTGCTTCTGATAAAGCAGGGTTGACCTGAGTAACAGATGCAAGTAAACAACACGTGTGTCAATGCCACGGAGCAGCTTGTTACTGACGTTGCCATTCAAGCTTCTCTGGATTGAACTGTCGGCCCAGATGTCGATTAGAGCAAATGTTTCTTTATCTCTGCTGCAATTTGACTTAGTGTGTCTCAATCAACAGAAATATGGCTAAACAGAATAAACAAAAACGTTCCTTGGCTGTTTGTTACTGTGTTGGCTTACAAACGGCCGGGTCAAAGAGTGTCAACCCACATCCTGACGTGGGTCGCTGAGACCTGGGTTAATCTGGGTAGGAACCAGGTACATGGTTTCACACTACGCGGGATTGTGACCCGGGTAGCCAAAGCCCGGGTCAGGAACTGGGTAGGAGTGCCAGTGTGAAAGGCTATAGTAGTACACTCTGAATCTTCTGTTGAAGCTAAAATAACTATGTAACAAATGCCTGACTATCTGTTATTACCCTGGTAGCCAACCTTGAGCATTCTGGAAATGAATCAACTATGGCTCCGGCTCGTACTTTCCCAACCTGGTCAGCTGTCAGAATGCTATGTCCTTATTGGTCAGAACAGTTTTGATAGAGCCTAATGTCTCTGAGTAAGTGTATGTAGTGTGCGAAGAATGATTAATGAGTATAGGCAAATCAGTACCATTCTCATTGCGCACGCACGCTCGCTCGCTCTCGCTCTCACTCGCTTTCTCACTCTCTCTCTTGCTGAACTTTCGACACTATGTCCTACAAATAATGCATTCAGATGGGCAACCAAAATATATGCAGGCCAACATGGAAGTGTTGGTTCAGAGATTTTCCAAAATTAAAAGTAATGAACAATTTAACTAAACAATAAGGAGGGCTGTATAAAAGGTAAAGAATAAGGGGATCGTTACCATTTACTACATCAGAAAGCCTGATTCATGAGGAAATACTGGGGAAGGGGCGGGGCCATATAGTGTTGCTGCGTATAATGATTTGGTTGGATTTTAATACAACTTCTGTGTAAGTAATATGCATTACACAAATCAAAAGATCGAACTTTCCATGTGAGTGACATTTAATGTGTGATTTATGGTATTCACACATTGTCAAATGGTTTCAGTTAACAGTTACAGTCCAGGGATTTCATGCAAGTGTAAGTATTCTTCATGTATGGCTGGGCAGGGTCAGCGTCATGGGGAGTGCAAGGGATGCAACTGCACCAGGGCCCAGCCTTTGGGGGGGGGGCAGCCATGTGTACTTTTTTTTTTTTTTTTCCTGACCCCTGATTTGACGTAAAAACGTAAAAAAAAAAAAAAAAAAAAATTATATATATATATATATATATATATATATATATATATAATATATATATATGATATAATATATGCCATATATCGTGCCATGCTGTCTACTCCACTGGGATTAAAAGAAAAAATGTAGCAAGGTAGTATTGTTGGACTGTCAATCAAAACACAAATCACAGCTGACAGATTGTCTATGTTGAGGCAGGAAGCAGAGTGGACAGTGCTAAGGTAATGTGATTGCTCCACTGGGAGATGCAACACTAAAGGTGTAATTTCAAGAGCCTGAACAGACCTTGACAATCTGATTTTGCGAGAGAAAAAAAACAAAAAACAATGGGTAGGGGTTGCCTACTTCACAGTCTTACATAGGGGCCCAGTAAAGCCTAGCATCAACACTGTGGTTGGGTGCCTAAAAACACCTGTTAGAAATGGCCACACTGAATAATCTGTTTATATGTTAAGTAACTTCGAGCGCAGACGTTTGAGGGAATTAGGATTCCCTGGTTTGAGAAGAGTGCAGTCCAACAATAAACTAGACATGCACACGGCAGCTTACTCATACAGAGCTTACTACATCACTGTCAATAAAAAACTGTCCCCCATTTGACATTTTGGCAGTTGTCTTGCTCCCACGCTTCAACTATGTGACTGGCCCACAAATATGACTGTGGAACTGCAGGGAGAGACACCACCTACATCGCTAGCTGATAAAGAGAACTCCACAGCTAGCAGTAAAGACAGGAAAGCAGAATACCTTGTTCGTTATTAAGAGCGATCACCCAGAACATTATAAAAAAAGGCATGCAAACAGCACCAAGATGTTTTTAACACATTGTTACAGCACTTCCCATTATGAGACACAGGACATGCAGGACCCACTCTAGCAGTGCTGCTTTAGAACAGGTTACACCAGGGGACAGTTACAGTATTCATGTACTGCTTGTGTACTGTGATTTCAGAGAAACAGTGAGTATTTCAAAGTTTTTTTTTTGTTTTTTTTTTGTATCTAACTGAACGGGTCAAATATCTAGATTATAATGTAATTTGTCACCAGTATAATTTCCATACTTATGCTCAGCTTGCTCTATCAGTCACTTTCAGTTTGAAGGACCAGCTTTCTATTAAGCCTGAAGAAAATCCACTTTACTCTCTCTGCCTTCATAGTTAACATACTACCGTATTCATTCTTCTTATAAATCGTATTCAAAGCACACACACCTTGACAATTTGTTACTAATATAAACCCTGCATACAAATAAACTCCCCAACCACGTACCTGCCGAGCTCCTCGCCAATTTCATAATAGTCTTCAACATTCTCTTGATTAAACACAGTCATGTTGACAGCCGCTTTGCCAGTTCTTGGATTCCCAAACCAACAGCTCCCAGTTTCAACAGCTCACCTTTATCTCCCTCTCGATGTGCTTTAACTGAATCCCACGCATATTTAATCTGTGAAGGAAAGATGTGTGCACAGTGTGTTTAATACAAATACATTATGCAGGTGCTTTTAAAAATAATTTAAAAAAAAACAACAACAACAACAAAACCCTGAATGAAGGTCATTTGAAATGATTTGCTACGAATACGTAATGTCAGAAGACAGCTACGCCTAAAAAATAAGATAATCGTTCTTCCTCAGTCTCTAACACAACCGGGCAGCACCCAGCCCCCAGCCCCCCCCCCCCTAGCTCTCATCCAGTGTAAACCAATACTAGGCAGTTCGGTCTACAGCTAACAAAGCTCACTTCTTGTAATATTTTCAATCATGTCGCTCGCTCTCCTGTACAGAATGTCAGTTGTCCATCTATTTGTAAACAGCATTCACTCAGACCAGGAAGGAAGCATAACACAATAAAGCTTGCCGTTGCCTGGGCAGCAAATACGTGAGAAAGAGTATTCTCTATAGCTCTAATAAAAAAAAAATAAATAAATAAATAAAAAAACGACTGAGCAGAATATTCATCCATTTCGAAATAAATTCACAAAGCATCAACTGAGTCGGCAGACTGATACTAGCAAAATTAATATTTGCAAAAGAAACAGGACAAATAAACAGCTTACAGATATTACAATAACTCTGCGCCGGCATTATCACTACCTTTAATTTTATGTTCAGAACAAACGACCAAAAAAAAAAAAAAAAAAAAGAGTACCTTTGTTTCCAAACGCGGTGATTTTCCAGGTATGGCAGTGTTGCCCAGAAGCCAGGGGTTCAAATGTGTAGTGTTTTAAGAAGACATTTAAAAAACAAACAAACCAAGAAAAAAAAACACAATATTGCAGGAAATGGGAGGGTTCTAACAATGTCTGTGTTAAGTGTTGTGGCGTTCTAACTGCTTGTGTTCAATGCAATGTTACACACAGTCCTGCCGGATAGTGTGTTTCGGGCACAAGGAGGCAGCACAGTGCGGTTACCCAGGAGAAATGCACAGTCAGCCAGCCAATAAGATAGCTCTCGATTAAACGTCAGGAGAGGCAAGCCAAAGCGAGTTCTCTGGAAACCTCCCAACTCTGGGATTTCAGGTGAGTGAGCTGTACAATGTCCAGTATGGGAAGGGGGTTCACTGAGGAAATGGGAAGTTGGGTTGGCAGTGGCTTTTATAATGGAGAATTGATTCAGTATTTCCTTTTGCTACTTGTTTTTTACATAAACATGTATATTTGCACAAAACTTTAAATGCATTTTCGCATTCACAGGAAATCAGACTCCGTTGCCATATTATTTTGGTCCATCGCAACTACCGTACAGAAAACAAAGTAAACTGTTTGGGTTTAAATGCAAACATAGAAGGACACCTCAGGTGTGTCTAATTAAATTCACAATAAAACCTGGTCTGCCTCAAAATGCAGCAATGTGAACTTCATGTCCGTCCAAGCACAGAGGTCTATCTATCAGCTTACCCATTCCCCCAAACTTGGACGCGTATTGAGGTAGTTAACGCTTTTTTTTCTTTAATTGTGATGCAAATCAGAAGAGGGGAGGTGTTGCTAGACTGGTGTAAAAGACCACAAGACGACAGTATTTCGTGTCTGAACTCACAATTGTTGCCATGTGTTGATGGGTTTAGGTTAGACTGTTTATGTCAGTCCCTTCTGCTTTAACACGGTGTGGAAAATATTACTATAATACTATATTATAATATTATAATAATACTTGCAACGATAAGCCTTAGAGCCATAGTTGTTTGGATTACAAGAAACAGTTTCTGCCAATAATAATGACTTTATGCATACAGCATGATTTAATGCATTTATTTATTTTTTTTCGATTGTAGTAATACTTTTTAAAGCTAGTGTCCCAAAACGATGTTCATTTGTAAACTGTGTTTTAACAAACAAAAAATCTTATAGTTTAACCATATGTGAACGCTGCTTGATTAGAAATGTAATTGCAGTAGGGACACACGTTCCCTCTCCCTTGAAACATGCTATACCATTACATTTTTCAAGCTGTGTTATATTATTATAACATTAAAATAAAAATAAACACAGTTAAAAAAAAGTTTGGCCATCTGAACAGATGGGCATCACTTTTAGATGACGTGTGTACTATATATGGTCTTGTGAGACTTGTTTATGTCCTTGCATGTGCAATCATACAAATCTTTCTATGTCCCTCCTTCAACCTTTAATGTTTTTGTTTACCCAGGTTTTTCCCCAATTTGGAATGCCCAATTGTTATTTGTATCCCAGTTCAAAGGTGCAACCCCCTGGCAACTCGGGAAATGGAGGCAGGAACACCCGTCCTCCGAAATGTGCTCCTGCCAATCAGACCAATACTGCCAGAGGACAACACAGATCATATGGCTCCACTCCAGAACGGCAGGCGCCCTATTGGCCTGAGGGGTCGCTGGTGCGCAAGAAACCGTGGATTCCCCTGCCAACCTAAGCCCTCATTACCTGGGTGTCGCTCGCCCAATTGTGCGCCGCCCCCTAGTAACCCCTGGTCGCAGTGACATAGCCTGGATTTGCACCTGCAATCTCAGAATGCACTCCACGTGAAGTGCCTTTACAGAATTCACGACTCAGGAACCCCCTTTAACCTTTAAAATTTATGGTTTATTGGTCTGTGGTCAACAGACCTAAGAGGTTTCCACCAACCAGCCAGCTCAGTCACTGAAAGGAGGAAAACATTCATCAGGAATATTCAGGCTTTCTTTCCAAACTGATAAAATGTAAAGATGTATTTTCGATTCCTTTTACTTATTTATGCACATACCTAGGTTTTCAGCACTGTAAATAATGTACATATTTACCAATGTAAATAAAAGATCTACTTCTAAAAATGATCTTGTTTCTCCTCTATATTAACACATTTTGACATCACTGTTTGCAACTTGATTTCTAACAAAGTTCAAATGTCTTTTTGTGGTGTTCAGTATAAGCAGTTTGCAAGGGTCCTTTTGTAAAGGATGGGCTGTCTTTTCAGAACAGTGCTGTGGCTAGTGGAGAGCAGAGTAGTTACAGCTGTAACACCCCATTCTAATGATGCACAATTTGAGGGGACTGCAGTTCTGTTGCATAATTTACCTGACTATAATCTAACTTGCTGACACTGTGTTTATAATTACTGAAATGTTATGAAAAAATAACTTGAAAGAAGACTCAGTCTCCTTGACGGGCATTGCTTATGCTGGGATAGTAATTCAGTTTAGAAATAGGAGCAGGCCATTGCTCTGGGCCCAATAAGCCTGCATATTTTTGATTTGTCTTCATATCCCTTCACACCCTGTATACTTGACTGTTGCTTCAATGGCTTATTCTGTTTGTATACAGTGTGTACTATTTTTGTCAAATAGTTCTGCCTGAAATACCCATCTGTTCCTAATTTAAATTATGTTTATAATAATGTCTGGGTTACATCAGTTTGCTCCATCAATAATAATAATAATAACTCCAAATAGGTTACATCCAGAGTGTTTTTTTTTTTTTTTTTTTTTTTTAAGCAAGAATAAGTACATAGAACATAAGAAAGTTTACAAACGAGAGGAGGCCATTCGGCCCATCTTGCTTGTTTGGTAGTTAGTAGCTTATTGATCCCAGAATCTCATCAAGCAGCTTCTTGAAGGATCCCAAGGTGTCACCTTCAGCAACATTACTGGGGAGTTGATTCCAAACCCTCACGATTCTCTGTGTAAAAAAGTGCCTCCTATTTTCTGTTCTGAATGCCCCTTTGTCTAATCTCCATTTGTGACCCCTGGTCCTTGTTTCTTTTTTCAGGTCGAAAAAGTCCCTTGGGTCGACATTGTCAATACCTTTTAGAATTTTGAATGCTTGAATTAGGTTGCAGCGTAGTCTTCTTTGTTCACGACTGAACAGATTCAATTCTTTTAGCCTGTCTGCATATGACATGCCTTTTAAACCTGGAATAATTCTGGTCACTCTTATTTGCACTCTTTCTAGAGCAGCAATATCTTTTTTATAGCGAGGTGACCAGAACTAAACCACACTCCCTTAACATTTCCTCATAGCCGTGTTTCTTAATCTCCTGTACATCTTGCTTTCCTTACGCAACATCCTATTAGTGGAATTAATATATTTGAATGTCTGCAGTATATGGTGACCCTTGTACTGTATGTGCTTTACACAGTATTCCGGGTAAAGTCTAGTTCATTGCCCTATGAAACAATCTCTTGATTTGTTTTCTGACCCTCTGCTACCACAGAACTTTGTTTTGCCCTTTTCATTTCAGCCATTTACTAGGCAGATGTTTTCAACATTGTTTTTACAATAACCCTCTAATCCTTTGCAGGTCATTGGGATGAACTGACACGTATACTCCCTGTTACGGTTTCTTAGTCCCAAACTAATTATTTGACATGACTTTGAAATGCATTGCACACCTACTGGCAACAGGTTAAACTTTAAAGATCAAAATCTTTGTTGGTCTAACTGACTGTTTTGCATATCTGTTATTGCCTACACTTGGCTGAGACCCAACACCTCAAACACTTCATTTTCTTTCATGAATGAATGATGAGTCTGTTAGACCAGTGGTACCCTGTCACAAAGACCGCTGTAGTGGGTGACGTCAGACCAGAAACCAGGAAACAATACAAAAATAAACAGAGAGGTGGAGTTTGGTGAAGCTGAGCATTTGGATTGGGCTCAGCATTTAATAAATGAACAAGCAGAAAATAAAGGTTGTAAAGACAAACAAAACAGGACACGGCACTGGCAGCCAAAACAAAGAGACAAACAAAACGAACCACACAGACAAACATGGTGAGCTGTTATTATAACTACTATTACCTCCGTCTCTAATCCTGTTCTCCACTCACCGAACACACAACCCAGAGTGAATAAAAACATGCTGCTTTTATGCAGCTGTACCGAACTCGATTGCTAATCATTCAATTGGAGTCTCGGTACAACTGCACGTGAATTAATAAAAAGTGCAATTTGCTGTGCTCACATATTATTACATTTGACCTACACGTGAAGTGCAGTGCAGTCCTCGTGCCTAAATACAAATATACATTTTAAACAGTCGTGTTACACAGACCCATTTATATCCTGTGTACCAATGACTATACACCAACATTAACACACTACACATAACACACAACATAAATAAATAGCCCAGGGGCGGGGCACTTTGCCACAGACCCTCAGCTGGTTGTTTTATATATCTGTTTATAAAGCACAAGGATAACTTTTCTTTGGTTTTCCCAAGGTCAATGAATCTTGTACAACAAACCCATAGGATTCAGTGAAACTCCCTGCATACTTTGTTGGGATCTACAGCTCGCTTACTACCTGCATTCTGTGATTGTGGTATTGAGCTAAATAGCGTATGAGCCCATCCTATAGGGATGGGTTAAGTAGGTAATGCAAGGAAGCAAAGGTTGTTAATTTCTTCAAAATCACACTTTTTGTGGGTGAATCAAGTCAGATCAACTGCTAAAAACACACATATTAGTACTACACTCTGGATTCCACAGCTTTATTTGCTTTTCAACATTAACACGATTGAAAAGGTGAACAAAATTTCAATGACAAGCAGCTATCACACTCATAATTCAATCAGTTAAAATGTATTCAAAATATATGTCTATTCATAATTTAAGTGTATTGAATCAATAGATTGCATCACTAGATGCAACAGTGCCATCTTTAGTATATCAGTAAGCATTACAACATATTTGATCAGCTGACATTTAAAGATTTATTTTTTTTGTTTGTCTTATTGTAAGAAAATAAATGATTACTTTCACTGAAAATTATGCAAATTGCATTTTGGCATAAAGACCCCTATAAATCTGACCCATTATACTAAACCTTGCATGTAAACAAAAACATAATATTTGATATTATATTTTCATTCTGCAACTTTTTGATAATGAGATTTCCATTTCAGACTGGTGTCTGATTACATTCTAAGCTACAAACAATGTTTTTTTTTTTTTTTGTTTATATATACAAATAGAGAAACAGGTTTGATTGAAAGCTGCTTAAAAAATTACAGCAATCAATTTCGTTAGAACAGTGCTATATGCAGTACTACAAATGCCATATTACACAATATTTTCTGCACAGGGTTAACCTCTTCACATCTGGTGGAACAACAATGTGGTGTGAAACTACCAGGCAAGACTACTAGAGACAACATCTTGTTTAGCAAGCAGTGTAGTTGTTCTTTACACCATATGGTCTGCATAATCTAATAAATGCATAGTATCTTGCATGAGTAGTTTTGGTTTCATGGTTGAAACATACTTGGTTAGTATAAATAAAACTGAAATGGACTCTTATTAAAATAGTACAACAGTAAAACAATTAAAACAGTATATCGTTGCCTTCATTTATAGGCAACACAAACAACCAATAAGAAACGACTGACATTTTTACATCACCTGATAAAGATTTCCATTACATGAGAGTAGGTGTTAAAACTTTATGCTGATTTGAACTCGGCTCTCACCAAGATAAGCACCAACTAAGACGTAGCTTTACAGTAAACTAATGTGATCCATTTGTGTCTCCATCCATTTGCGTTTCCTTCCATCTGATTATGTATATATCTTTCTGGCTGGAGTTGATGGCTGAAGTGTAATGCTGGCTCCAGGGATCAGCTTCGGTGCATCAGCACACACAACGGCTGCGATGCTGGCTCAGGGGATAAACCACAGTGCGGTTTCCCCAGCGCATCAGCATGACAGCCATCTGGATTGAACTAAGTAGGGTACATCTCTGGGGTCTTCAAGTGGGCATCTTCCATCCTTGGTGTTTATAGCCCATGACACCTCAAGAGGGCTCGACGGTGATTCTGGCATCCCAGCATCACCCCCCTCCGTCCCCCACTCAACTCAACCCAGCTTACCCATACATCAGCGCTGCTTTCTTTCTATTGGGATCCTCAACTAGAATCTTTCCTTCTCAACCACAGCCAGTTGCTGCTCCTCTCTGCTGCTTCAGATAAGTTCTTCAATGTGCGACGCAACTCTTGGATTCTGAATTTGACGTTTCTGAGAAACCGGGTTGTAGAGTGTGCCACAAGTCCTCGACAACCCATCTCCACCTGGTAAACCCCGACCTCCATCCTTGCTGTTCTGCTTCAGTGGCTAGTTGACCATACCGTAGCTTCTTCCTCTCATATGCCTCATCTACAGTATCCTCCCATGGTACAGTTAACTCTATCAGGTGAACAAGGCATGCTGATTCAGATGACAAGACAGCATTTTTCAATCTCTAGCAGCTTCCACTTGTCCTGGGCGAGGTTTGGTTTTAACACCTTTTCTTGCTGGTTGCTCTCCTGGGCAGAGGAATATTGTCTTTTGAGTGTAACATTTTGATGGAACTGGTGGCAACTTATTGGTCAGGTTATGCTTGTCTTCCAATGCTAAGGCCAAACATCGCAGCACCTGGTCATGACGCCAAGTTGTAGATGCAAACAGCTAGTAGATAACTGAAATATTTCAACCAGATTATTACTGAAATACAATACCCACATTATTATTATTATTATTATTATTATTATTTATTATTATTATTATTATTATTATTATTATTATTTTTTAATTGCTGTTGGCTGCCTCTATTCATCTGGCATCCTTTAAAATCACTTTTATAATTTATTCTTTAAGCCTTGTCTGTAACATCTGTGGGAAAACCTTCTGGTTGACAATGTGGTTAAAAACTGATCTTGGTTTACTTTTAACAAATTCATGCATTATGTGCTTCATGTAAATCAATGGGGTGAATCAGTAGAATTAATTATGCTTGTTTTATACATGTGCATTGACCACTAAAACCAAACCCTTTTTTGAACAGATCTACAGCAAAAGTACCAGGGGTGCATATTTAATGTATTCCACCTGAAACATTTGCAGTATCCGAATTAACATAAATGCACAAGATAAGAAGAGAAGCAGTAATAGCAAAACAGAAGGACCTGCAATGTTAATAAAGCCAAAAGGGTAAGAAAATAGGTTAGTGCTCCCTTAACTCGTAGATAAAATGTAATTGTTTATATATAAATAAAAATCTAAAATGGTTTATATAACTTACTCTAAAGCATGTTGTCAGCAGCCTACAGATAGTTCTTATCCTGGTTAAATGTGGTTATAATAAAACATTGATAAAGGATTACTGAACCATTCTCTTATGGATAGATCACTGAAATCACAATTATACTGAATCATGAGCAGCAGATTCAGCCTCTACCAATCCTAATACCTTGGGATTTGCTGCAAATACCCTGCAAATTATTGCAAACAGCTTTGGAATGGTTAGCAATATACTGTATAATCTTGTTTCCTTATTCACAAAGAGCATCCTTAGCTCAGTCACTGAATATGTGCAGATCAGAATCAGAGGAAGGCAGTGTTCCATCATTTAAACAGGAGATTAGGGATAATAGATGACTAGGCACAAGTGGTGTCTAAGATGTCAAGAACCCTTGCAAACTCTTTATCCACATATAAGTGAATATTTCAGCACAGAGTTACACTGCCTTTTCTAATGTGAATATTTCAGGTCTTTAGTTGGTTGATTTAAACACGAATGCAGTCATTTCTTGGTATGAGTTTGGTTTCATGTGGATACCAACTTTAGAAAATACTTGATCTCAAAACTAAAGGTACAGCCATTCAATCTAAAGGTCCTTATTCCGACTCAGCACCTCTGTGTCTTTTTTTTTTAACATAAATAGCAGCATATTTAAATACTGTAACCCTTTTACTCTGTATTAAATAATAAATAGCTTGCATGCTTGTCTTTCTTATTACAATTACTCAGTACTGTTTGATTTGCTTAGATGGTGTTGGCTTTAACTTGTCCTAAAGTCACTTTAACTGATTTAGCCTACGCTCCTTGTATTTATGGCAGCAACTAGAACTGAAGAGCAGCTTCTGAACTCAGGTGAAAGTACTTTTAACACAGCCATACACACACACACACACACACACACACACACACACACACACACACACACACACACACACACACACACACACACACACACACACAAACTGTACAGATAAACACAATACAAACTCACAGTGATTTACTGTAATTGGAAATGGAAATTACATTTGGAATTATTTACTCTAACTAGACATTCAGTCCACCTCCAGGGGAACAATTGACATAGTATTACTTTATACACAATAAATACTCTTCAAAGTGTGGGTGATCTCAGAGCACTTGACACCAGATGAATCGATATCCTTCACGGTCACATGTTTATTTGGCTGTTCGTCTCTAGAGAAGCTTGTGTCATATAACTTATGAATGACGCTGGGTTGATTGGTGGAATGAAATAAGAGCAATTGCATATTGGGTTATAAATGTGCTTCTCCCCCTCAAAACACTCCAATTAACATATCTGTTTGCCTTGTACTACACTAACATCTCTAAATACAATAAGAAATACAGGGCACATTTGGAGCTGGTTTACAATGTTAAGGACAGTATTTAGATCCACGTCTGTTCATTTGTAATAGTCAAGGATATGCTTGTGTAGGGAATAGGGTATAAATAAATAATTTTTTATGAACACATGGTTCAAATAATTGTAAATCTTGAAAAACTACTCACTTCTAAATCTTTTGTAGTCATTTTTGTATTACTTTAGTATAAATACATGTTAATTTGGATTCATATGTTGTTTTTCTGACTTTATAGGAACGAAAAGACACAAAAGCTCCCGTTTTCTCATTGGAAATAGTGATATTTTGAAATATCACTGTCCTGGTCACAAAAGCAAAGTTTGTGGGGAATAATAACCATTTTCTATACTTTTGAGGTGTAAGCAATTAGGAAATAACACTTACTATCCAGGAACAAAAATTGTGTTACATAGTGTTATTTAACTTCAATAACAATAAACACATATAAACACATATATTATCATTAACCACTTAATCCTTTACAGGGCTGCTGTGAGCCTAATCCGGCAGACATAGGGTGCAAGGCGGGATTACACCCTGGACAGGACACCAGTCCATTGCAGGGCACATCACACACAGAGGGCAATTTAGAGTGACCATTTAACCTGAACAGCATGTCTTTGGACTGGGAGGAAACTGCAGGACTAGGAGGAAACCCATGTGAACACAGGAAAAACATGCAAAAAGACAGTCCCCTAGGCCAGAAGTGAACCCAGGACCCTGGCGCTGTGAGGCAGCAGCACTAACCTCCATGCCACCCTCCAATAAACACATAAATAAATAAAACAATTGCAAATCCTTTCAAAACCACATGGTGGCAGTAGTGTGTAAAAATTGTACACTGCTGGGCAACAAACTGCTGATTGGCCATGGAAATTCTGTTTTCCCAATTAGTTGTAATCAAAAAGGTTTTTTATGTGTTGAAAAATTCACAAAACATTCATGCCCACTGCTCTGCTTTTATTAATAGCCCAGACTGGTACAGTTTAATATGGTAATATACATGTATAGAAGGTATATTGTCTTCTATATCAAACTTCTATGTAAAAAATGTTTTTACAATCAATAGAATTGAATAAAGTAGCATCAGCAATCAGACCTTCCGTATCAACAAACAATTTCAACCAAACAAATACAATTTTAAACTAGAGACAGATGATAACTCGATTAATATACAGGAACCCTTTGCCTTATTGGTGAGGACAAAGGAAACTGAAAAAAATGCATGCCTTCTTTCTATTGTTGTGTTCTGTTGCTACAGAACAATATCAACCAACTCACATAATTCTTCTTTCAGTTTTCACCTAATGTAAGTTGCACTTGATATCTTTCTTCATGCGGGTGCAAAGACAAGTTGTAGCTGTTTACACATGCCTTGTACAGTTCACAGGTCAAAGCTATTCACTGTTCAAGTCTAGTTGCAACAGCAAGAATTTGGTGTGATTTGCAGTGAATGGTGATCCTCCCTCATGTGAAATGAATAGAACTGCACCCGAGGATCCACAGTTTCAATGCAGTGGGTCATGCTGTTCTGTTTGCTTAGATGCACCTGCACTAGGTTATCTCACTTGGAGAGGGACATTTGAAATAACCTAAGAAAAATGCAGTTCAGTTTGTCTCTGTTTAAAAATCATGTTGCACATAAATCTTCCCACTGATGCTGCATTATCTGTATTATAAGGCTGCTGCATGACTCAATTAGCCAAGGGCCATGTACCGCACAATATTTGTCCAGGCAACAGCTGTTGCAGCAAACCCCTTAAATTAAAAAAAATCCAGTTACAGTAAATACTTCAAACCTGTTATGTGCTTGCCAAGCAACCACCTGTGCTGTTTAGGAATGTGTTGTTGAAATAGATCTAGAAGAAGTTTTATGTTTTATAAGATATATATATTTTTAAATAAGACATTTAAAGATGTCATTTGTAAAATTTCGATATCTACTTTTGTACCCTTTAATTTTAAATATCTAATTTCATACCCTTAATTTTCATGAATAAGCAATGAGAAGACGAAGACTCAGGACACAGTGTAGGAGACACTTTTCAACACAGAGTGTGGAGTGTTTAAAAGGGGTTACCAAACCACATTGTTGCTGCTGAGTCACTGGGATGAGCCAGAAAACCAAGTTCTGGGATCTATCAGCTACTTGGATCCAGACAAGCATTAATGGATCAAATGGCCTCCTCTCATTTATCACTTTTATTTTTAATGTAAAAATTTGAACTAAGCAATCATGTGCTGAGCCTAAGAAGAGGGCGGAGGGGCCACTAATTGTGTCCATACCCATACCTAACATACAGCTGTATAAGGAAGCAATAGCGACATTGTGAGTTCATCCCTGATAATGCATCACATGCTGGCTTTATTTGTTTGTCACATCTTTTTGTAGTTATGTATTTATTAAAGTACACATAGGTCCAAATATATTTTTTCCCCAGATTTACTTATTTTTTTAAAATTTGTATGATGCTAAATACAAAAAAAGTCCATCGGCTAATATAACCCCCAAAAAAAAAGTTTTATACCAGGTTCTAGCATAGAAACATTTATCCCCAAAGCTCCCCTAATGTGATTGGCCCTGTAGTATCCCTTGGGTATCCTCTTTACGTTGAATAACAATAACTCCCTTTGCACATACCATTCCTTAGTATTCTGTGTTGCCAGATTTTCTGTGTGTGGTCTCCCTGAAGTTGTCAGTTGCTGTGTTTCTATAATTGTCCCATCGGGTCTAACGTTAACACCTGTTCATATGTTCTTCCTCTTAAATCCTGTTTCCCTGCAGCGAGCATCATAGACCACTATGTTTTATGTGGCTTCTTATCAATTGTCTACTTACAGTAGCATGGGTATGACATATCAGGGAAACTAATGTGTGCTTGCTGTTGTTTAAATCCACTTTGTATAATTTTCTGTGTCAGAAATCACACCCTATTGACACTTTAAAACTGCAGTATAGCTCTGCCGCAAGTGGATGTAGGAAATGCATCAGTAAGAATACCACATGGAATGAATGTGATAGTTCCTGTTTCACTTCCCTCTCACTCTGTGGATCCAAGATTCATTATGCACTGCAGTTTTAAAGTTCTCATCAGCTCTCTAATTCCAAATTGCATAGTGCATCCAATCACAATACAAGTCTCATATTAAGAAAACATCTATGACTTGTGTATGTCTGCTTACAGCATTGTAAATAACACAAGCAGACCCATACAAAGATGCCTGCGGAGAACGATGGAAATCCTGCTGCAAAGTTTGAATGCTTCCTCTTCTAAACTTTCTAAACTTTGCTGTGGGATTTCCCTGGATGTCCACTACCATCTTTGTATATTTGCTGTTATGGCAACAGCCTGCAGGAAGACCCAAAAAACTGTCTAATAAGAATGAGCAATAAGTGAAGATAATATAAGGAATAGAAAGAAGACAAGTGTTGAATTGACAACAGAACTAGCAGAAGACACAGGTGTCATTGTCCATCCATCAACAGTCCAAAGCACCTTTGACCATTGTTCCATAGTCCAATTTTTGTGTTCTTGTGCATATTTTAGCCGTTTAGTCTTGTTCCCCTTTCTTAATAGAGGTATTCTTACTGCAAAACATCCTTTGTCCTAATTTCAAGAGTGACCTTTGTACTGTTGATTTGATGGGCGACACCTGTGCCTTCTGCCAGTTCTTTGAATAAATTGTTGATGATCATAATGCATCAGAGTAGAAAAATGCAACATGTCTAATACTTTTGCACAGCAGTATATATATATATATATATATATATATATATATATATATATATATATATATATATATATATACTGATACTAAACCCAATAACTTACTGCAAAAACTACTTACTTGGGTTTTTGTTTTGTTAATCTCTATGTTTTGTTGTGTCAGTTTTTGGGTAGTCTGTATTTTACTCAATGTCTGCCTAGTTTCGTCTTTAAAGTGTGAACTTGTGCCAACATAACATGCCTAATATCATTGTCATTCTTATGTCTTATTGCTCATTTTAGATCTTTCACAATAAAAAAAAATGGGTCTTGTGACAGAGAAAGAATGAATCTTCTTTATGAATCTCCCCCACGACCTGTGAGGTTGCTACGTAAAGGGAACAGAGTGCCCCAGACTAGATGGTCAGACAATTCATTCCAAGGGTTAGGTGGAAGTCGGCGCTCCAGAGGGAAAGAGATATGGCAGCAGTGAATTGGAGGAGAAATGGTTGCACTCATTACCCAAGGGTGTGGTGATCTGTTCCTTTTGTTTATGGTTAAGAGAAACGCTAAAGGACCAGATATAAAATAACCGTGAGTGTGTAGTGCTTGTTTATTTTGTCAGGTCTAATTGTACTGTTTGTTATTATTAGACAGATAACACGACCCGGAGCTGTTGCTACAGGCCAGCACTAAACCTGGACAACACTTCACAAATAAATTGTATTTTACTACGAGCACTTTAGCACTCACTCTGGACTTGTGATCATATGTGTGTCTTTGTGTGTGTTCTACTGTGTTTATTCTTTTGAAATGTGTTTATTCTTTGGGACTGTTTTCCCTTCATTTGCAACAGTGCAATATACAGTGCCTGGGATTGTTCTTTGCAGTCACCAGACCAGGATTATAAATAAAGTTATTGTTTGGACGGTGAACTTTGTTGTCTGTTTCCTGTTATGTAATCACATCACCACTACACCGGCGCATTGCAAACCACTTTGTCACAGGTCTATTTACCAACCTATCTTTTTTGCCAGCCAAGGAGGTTGTTTTTCTGCCCACATATTTATAGAAATTCTATAGATTTCATACAGAAACCTCAACTACCTAAAAAGCAGCCTGCATTCATGATTGCTTTTTAATAAATGAATCTGAACATTGTTGTAAGGGAAATTGAATGATTTGAATGGAATGAAGAAGGTTGGCACTTAAAATTCTCCAGACAAGCTCAAAAGCAAGCTGAAGGCTTTAGAGAGAAATTCTAACAGCTCAATATTCAGAATGATTGCAAAAAGCATAACATGAAAAATAATGCAACAATTAATTAAGCAATTGAACCGTGATTAGAGGGCATTACCACTGCCATGTAGAGATGCAGGTGTGTGCTACCAGAAAGACAAGGTCAATTACTAGGCTAATGCCTGGGATTTATCGTGATTTGAAACTGGTAAATTGTGGCTTTATTTTCTAACGTACAGGATTATTAGTTATGCCTTTAAGGCCTTATTAAAAAGATGTCAGAGTATGCATGTGAAAACTGGTTGGTTTATATTAATGTGCCCTTTGTGGTCATACATTTTAAATACATTTAAAAAAAAAACCCACCAAACTCATTGCATTTTGCTAACAATGCAATTGTCAAGCAGGGAAGCCTGCACAGGTGTTGAAGGTGAATTCATCCACTTTCTCACTTTTAGTTTCACATTAATGATGCCTTTGTGGGACGGTGAGCTAGTTGAAATTATCTTCAGCAGCTAAACTTGTGATGATGAACCTTGGGGAGCTTAAATTTCAAGTCGCTATAACATGGTGAAATACAAAAACAAGGCAAGAACTGCTAATCAAATAACAAGAATGACGTGGGTAAGATAATAATCTGTTTTTTAAAACCCTTTCCATCCATTTAATCCCAAAGCGCAAATGACAACTAGACATTGAGCTGCACCTGTATGAAAAAGACTAGTAAGTACCTTTGCCAATTTATTTTACAGCAACCTTCTCAGAAAAAACTACCAATGGAAAGGATATGAATAGTCTGTCAAACATTTTAAACACCCCATCTGCATTTTTGAGAAAAGCCTTAGACCCCAATGTGAAAACTGATGCTGATAATAGATTTTACAGTGAGTATTTCTGTTTTAAAGAAAGCTATCAACTTATTTCTAAGGCATTTCCACCACAGACTCTAGAGGAGATAAAATGTATGGCTTCAATGCATGACGCCCTGTGTCTCTCTGGAACAGCAGCATGTCACATTGTCCAGTTTAGAGTTAACACTAAAAACAACTGGAAAGATTTAGTTTATATAACCTTTTTGTGTGTTTTTTTTTTCTTCTTTCAGGTCGTTTGATCTCCAAGCGATTTTCCAACTGCCTCTTAAATTAATGGACCGGTAGTGAATCAAGAAGTATTTAATCAGTTGTCATTTTGTTGCATTCACATTCCAGTAGCCTAGAGATAACATGAGACAAAATGGCATCTCAGACAAGGCAAACTTGTTTGTTTCAGGGGTTGTTTTCCGCCAGACTGGACAAGATAAAGCCCAAAAGAAATAATGGCACCAGGGGCCTAAACTGTGTCAGGATTAGCAATTTGAGTGATCCCCATTCTCCAGCCCCAGGGGTTTCCTATCATGGGATGTTTGCCCTTTGGTTGCTCATTTCATTCCTTGTCAGCCCCTTTTAAAATAATTGGGAAGCCGGTTCTTGTGGAGAAGTGAAACTGTTTTGTTTTTTGTCATTCCTATATTTAGTTTACACATTTGTTTGTCCTTCTCATATTGTCTTAAAAAAAAAAAAAATGGTAAGAGATTAAATAATGCCCTTAGACCTTTTAATGAAGGAAACACACATGAACAAATTCTTGGATAAAACTATTAGGAATGTGTTCACCATATGTGGCTTTAGGGCTCCACAACGTATGATTTGAGGACTCCAATTTAAATTATAACACAGGAGACACAGTGAGAATGTAGACTACTGTAGGAAAGCAATTATCACCACTGGGAATGTACACCAGTGCACTGAAGCAATCATATATATTATAAATCGTCCAGCACTTGCAGTCGTTAGTTTGCTCCTTCCAGCATAGATCCAGACACACAGATGGAAGTTTAAGCACCGACACACACTTTTTAATAAGCACAAAATAAACACCTAGCTCTTACGAGCACTAACTACAAAAACACCAGAACCTAAAACAGGACAGCTAAGCTGTTTACCTGTAACACAAACTAACCAAACAAGACACACTAAAAGGCTTTCATACAGTACTTTTTTTTTTTTTATTATGATTGAGCACAGCTTCAAATTGGCCTCCTTTACACCACACCACATCAGCCCTGAACAGACTGGCTGTCTTTAAATATCCTGCACCTGGCTCTAATTTACAATAATCACCAGGTGCAGGGGATGATTAACAAAAATGTGCATTCCCACATGTTTTTGGCAGGGAGGATATTAACCCCCTCCCTGTCGTGTTACTATCTATCTTGTGAACAGGCTGGCTGTTATTTTGGGTTATGCCCCTTTAAAAATGCAACCCAGAGATTTGAAAAACAAAAAAAACAAAAAAAACACCCTTTGATTTTAGCACTTATGTGCACTTTAAATCAAAATACAAACAAACCCCTAGCTCCCTCCGAGCACTAAGTAACATTGGCAGGTCCCTGACTAACGCACAGGACAGCTACACTGTTTACCTGCCAAACACATTTTACAAAAAATTTTAAACCAAAATTTAGGTTTTAAACCAGACCTTAACAACTTTCAATCAGGCTCTTCACACAATAGCAACAGCAGCAGCAGCCTTGAGCAGGCTAACTGCTTCCCTTTTATATCCTGCACCTGGCTCTAATTTTTAATAACTGCCAGGTGCAGGTGATAATTAAACAATTAACAAATAATGAAACAAACAAATTAAACAAAAGCAATTAAATCAAACAAAACATGCAAGTTAAAATGAGAATAGCTCATCAAGTTATTAAATAAGTGCAGTTCAATTACTGTTTGAGCTTGAAAATCATGTGCCTCATGAGTACTGACCAAGCCTGAGATCAAAGAGATAGTTTCATACAAGGACTTGAACAATAAGCTAGAGTTCACTGAAGGCTCTGCAGGAAAACTCCACTGTCTAATTAACTCCAGGCCATCAATAAGAATGAGCCAGGTTGCAGGAATACTTGTGTTGTCAATGCAAGCCGACAGCTTGCTTTATTAACTCCAAAAAACAGGACCTCATTCAGTATGGGACTTTCTAGTCTCAGGTAGCCTGATACCCACATGCTGGTACCACTGGTTAATAAACTAGTATGTTTTTGTGAAAGAAAACAATGTTTACCTGTTGTGTTGATGTTCCAATTTTCTCTCAACTGCTGAAATCGCCGGTAGTCAATGCGTTTGGTAAAGAGTTGTGTACTTATTGAATGTGCTGCTGGGTGGACTGTAGATGGGGTAGACATAAATAAATACAATTGCACATACAGTAGAACCCTGCCCAATGTTATGAATACGTCTGAAATGCAGGTATTCAGCAGATGAAATGTCTGTAACTCTGAAATGTGTTCAATTGGTGTGCTTGCTTGAACCGTCAGTTCGTACAGTTAAGTGTGATGTTTGTACCTTTGAATTTTGACTGTAAAAAGCTTTTAATTCCATCGAGGGTTTCTGGTGTCTTAGAAAACAAACCCTTGTGATGAAGTTACAACTTTACTGTGTATAAACAACATTTTATTTGTTGTAATACATGATAACAGAATTAAAAAGGGTGAGCGAATAGCATAATAATATAAAAATATTATTAAAAAATACACATTGGTATTTGTTCTGAAGTGCCTGGTAATATAGCACTACCAATGTCATACTGTATCGAGACCACTATGCAGTATTTGTTACTAATCAACTGGGCTACCATTTCTGCTAATGCTGGGGTTTACTAATGGCACAGCTATGGCTTCCTCAGGGTAGATATTAAATTCAATATTATTTTCAGCAGACCTGGTTTTAAGAAAGTATTAACATAAAAACCTATTTTTAAAATGTACTTTATAAATTGTAACTAGCTTCTGTCCAGGCAATAACTGTGTTCTTTAATTAAAAACAAACTGTGAAAACACTTTTTTAAGATACTTTTTATATACAGTTTTCCAAACAGGAACTATTGATGGTGTAAAATAGCTGCCATATACAAAAACTAGAATAGAATATGCAGAATAATTACTGATTTAAGTCATGATCAAAATATACTTGTGTATAATCCATTATGGTTTCTAGATATTTTTGCACTGAGCTAAAGTTACATTTCAGGATTAAACACATGTCTTCCCAAGTTCCAATTAAATACACTGAATATCATATTTTATGCACATGTTCCATTGGACCTTGTATAAAACCTGCAGCACATTTTTTTTTTTTTAAATGTTTTCTTCCTGCAATGGCTGTTCAAAAGGGTTGGGAAGTTAAATGCATTAACAAAAAGGTATTCATCACTTTAGGAAGAACTAAATGTGTGTGCTGCTGAAGTATAAACCCACAACGTATAATTTAAGCTTTTATTACTGAATATAATTTTATGGTCACACACACAGCAATTTTAGGACATTCTGTGTTGTTTGTTTACTTATTTGTTTAACAAGATTCGCTTTTCTGAAAGCGTAAGTATGTAATTTGCAGTGGGTGTGTGATTCAACTTTTTTTTCTAAGAAGGAGTCTTTAGAATCACGAAACACAGTAACTGGATTCATGTATCATTAACAGTACTAAAATAACACATATTTTTCATTCATTTTGCATTCATTTTACATTGAAATTTTCCTTTAAAAATAAAATCTAAATGCAAGTTCATGTTTCTCTCAAACCATGCTGTAGTTTAAAACTGCACAATCCTATTGATTTGAACAGAGTTTATTCATGACCTGATTGTGGTAACCAAAGGGTTAAAGTCACCTATATGTGTGTGGGTACGCCCAAGTCCTCAGCTCGTATGACGCAATGCTACTGTTGTGATGAAGACCATTCATTAGATGTGTGTAATTTTTGTAAAAAACAAGGTCCTCAACCTTGAGTGTGCTGCAGGAAACCAAAAAGGAGGTTAATCCCAAAATTGCCAATGCCAATGGTCTCAGCAGGTTGCCCATGCAATATGCACCACTAGTTCCCCCAGCGCTGCCAGAACTGGTATGTTTGCTGAAACAGCTACAATCCGCTCCAATCATCCGCCAGCTGCTTAAGCGATGGACAACCCGAGATCCTCTGCTATCTAAAGTGTGTCAACTAGGAAGAGAGGGCTGGCCCCATATTAACCCATCTGAGGATTTACAGTTGTACTTTAATAAGCATAATGAGCTGTGTGTAGAAAATGGCATCCTGTTGTGGGGACTGGGCCGTCAAGCACTTTTGGAAGAGCTCCGCAAGACTCATCCCATTATCTCAAGGATGAAAGCCACAGCTCGGGCCTACATGTGGTGGCCTGGATTGGACGCTGCTGTGGAAGAACTAGTGAAGTCATTTAAATTGTGTCAGCAGTTAAGGAAGGCTCCGGCAGAGACTCCCATTTTCCCATGGGAATGGCCCGGCCAGCCATTCATATTGACTATGCAGGTTTATGGGAGACATGTTTCTTGTCGTAGTAGATGGAGACTCCAAGTGGCATGATGTGTTCCCAGTATAGTTAACAACTTCAGCCACTACCATAGAGCATTTATGACAGCTGTGGTAGTAGCTGTGGATATCCATGGTAGATTCTTCCGTGTCAGGAGAGGATGAAGCACAGTCAGAAAGTCCATCTGTTGGCAATTGTGTTAAGATCCCACGGAACCCTTTCATACAAAGTGGATGTGGCCGTTAATATGATAAGGTGTCATGTAGACCATCTGCTGTCCAGGCAGGAGGCCAGCATGGTGTCTGAGTTTGATCCAGATTCCAACACTGCTTCCAAAGAGTTAGACCTGGTACCACTGTAAGGTCCCATTTCATCTGATCCACCTGATCCAGTGATGAGGTGTGGAACTCCTGTGAAGGCTGAATCCTTGAGCCCTAAGCCAGTGATTCTAGTTAACTGCAGTGCCCTTGCACAGTTCTTCAAGATTTTGGAAAGTGCCCTTGCGCATGTATATGTAGTTAGTAGTGGTGGGAAGGTATGGGCAGAATAATCCCTCTTCCCTTAGCACTAGAGACAGGGCAGTCTACCCCCGCTCTCAGTCAGAGTTTGTTACATTGTAATCCTGTAATGATTGTGAGTTCAGAGTTCCAGTTATGTTCATTCTTAAGGGGGAGGGATGTGGTAACGAAAGGGTTAAAGTCATCAGTACGTGTGCATACATGTGTAGGAAGTGGCTGGTGAAGTCATGAAACAGTTCAGTTTTCCCTTGTGCTCCTGTTATAACACTTATCCTCTGTATATGCCCAGTTAAAGCCAGTTTCATGACTCAAGCACAGATCCGGACTAGTTAAGGACATTCACGTCTAATGATGGTTATTTTCTTCATCTTACACATCCATTGTAAGATCATAACATTTGCTTGTTTGTTTTAAGGGGTTTATGTCTATGTAAATACATTTGGAAAGCTACTGTATATAGCTGGAGTTTTTGTTAATTGTGCCACCAGTGTACCTAAACTCTAACCTCTCTAGGGCAAAACTATTACATTCTTAGTCTTTACACCTTCACTTGTGCTTGAACTCGCCTCTGAACAGATACAAAATGCCAGTTAGTATTAGTATTGTGGAACTCTCTCCCAGCTTTGGAGCGTGATGCTCCCACCATTGCTGGCTTTAAATCAACTCTCAAGACCAACCCGTTCTCTCTTGTTTTACATGCTCTTTAAGTCTGATATTTGCTATTAACTGTTGCTACTATTTCATGTATTATGTTATTATCATGTATTCTGCACTTTACACCATATTTACTGTACTATTTCATGTATTATGCACTTTACACTGTATTTAGTGCACTACACTGAACAAAAAAATATAAACGCAACATGCAACAATTTCAATGATTTTACTGAGTTACAGTTCAATTAATGAAATCAGTCAATTGAAATAAATTCATTAGGCCCTAATCTATGGATTTGACATGACTGGGAATACAGATATGCATCTGTTGGTGAGAGATACCTTAAAAAAAAAAAGGTAGGGGCATGGATCAGAAAACCAGTCAGTATCTGGTGTGACCACCATTTGCCTCATGCAGCGCGATGCATCTCCTTCGCATAGTGTTGATCAGGCTGTTGACTGTGGTCTGTGGAATGTTGTCCCACTCCTCTTCAATGGCTGTGCAAAGTTGCTGGATTGGGTGACATGTCTGGTGAGTATGCAAGCCATGGAAGACATTTTCAACTTGCAGGAATTGTGTATTGATCCTTGCAACATGGGGCTGTGCATTATCATGCTGAAACATGAGGTGATGGCGGCGGATGCATGGCACGACAATGGGACTCAAGAACTCGTCATGGTATCTCTGTGCATTCAAATTGCCATTGATAAAATGCAATTGTGTTTGTTGCCGTAGCTTATTCCTGCCCATACCATAACCCCACCGCTATCATGGTGCACTCTGTTCACAACGTTGACATCAGCAAACCGCTCGCCCACACGACGCCATACACGCTGTCTTCCATCTGCCTGGTACAGTTGAAACCGGGATTCATCCGTAAAGAGCACACTTTTTCAGTGTGCCAGTAGCCATGGAAGGTGAGCATTTGCCCACTGAAGTAGGTTACGACTCCGAACTGCAGTCATGTCAAGACCCTGGTGAGGACGACGAGCACGCAGATGAGCTTCCCTGAGACGGTTTCTAACAATTTGTGCAGAAATTCTTCGGTTGTGAAAACCCAGTTTCATCAGCTGTCCGAGAGGCTGGCCTCAGATGATCCCACAGGTGAAGAAGCCGGATGTGGAGGTCCTGGGCTAGTGTGGTTGCACACACGCTAGTGAGGCCGGTTGGACGTACTGCCAAATTCTCTAAACAACGCTGGAGGCGGCTTATGGTAGAGAACTGAACATTCAATTCTCTGGCAACAGCTCTGGTGGACATTCCTGCAGTCAGCATGCCAATTGCACACTCCTTCAAAACTAGACATCTGTGGCATTGTGCTGTGTGACAAAACTGCACATTTTAGAGTGGCCTTTTATTGTCCCCAGCACAAGGTGCACCTGTGTAATGATCATGCTGTTTAATCAGCTTCTTGATATGCCACACCTGTCAGGTGGATGGATTATCTTGGCAAAGGAGAAATGCTCACTAACAGGGATTTAAACAAATTTATGCACAAAATTTGAGAGAAATAAGCTTTTTGTGCGTATGGAAAATTTCTGGGATCTTTTATTTGAGCTCATGAAACATGGGACCAACACTTTACATGTTGCATTTATATTTTTGTTCAGTGTATTTCATGTATTATACTACTATCATGTATTATGTACTTTCACTGTTTTTAATGTATTATTCGTTTTTATTTTTTTTTACTGTATATCATGTATTATGCATTTCTCTGTATTTGAAGTATTAAGGATTTTTTTGTATTTACTGCATCTTGTAAAATGCTTTGTGATGGTGATCCACTATGGAAGGCGCTATATAAAATAAAGATTGATTGAATTGATTGACTAAGACTTGGCTGGTATTTGAAGTGATTGGATGGGTTCGGGTTGTTAGGTTTCATTTTCAGTTCTGCCATTTTCAACAATCTGGAGTCAAAGAAGACCTAGATACACTGTAACATCAATCAGCAGAGTTTGCAATAAAGCACGGACAACACATCAGATGAGATTCCACTATAATGCTCTCTACTTGGATTTTGACATACTCTGTGCAGGGAGCAGTGTTGCTAATGAACACAATATGGCACACAAGTAACTCTTTAGGCACAGGTGCGTGTTTCGGAAACCAGGTTGTCCTTATCTCTAGTACCTAAATAAAATTCTGGAGTATCATGGTCCATAGTGGGATTCTGCCCATGTGGAATACCATGCACTGCATGTTGTGTATATGTAAAACACTTATGCTACTGTATGCAGTATGTAATATGCTTTGACTTATTTAAACTGTAAAATCAAAAGTAGTCAATTTCATTCAGTTGTAGTTAATATCTTACAATGAATGTATATGTACAATCTCACTGTCTTGCACTAGGAGTAATATAATAAAATACTGCACCTATATATCTTGTACGATGCACTGATGAAAGAGTTCAGACGTAGTTGCTTGTCCCATGGTTGTAACCCAATACAAATGACACAGATTTGCAGCCTCCTTTAAACATTTTTTTTTCCCAGGATAATATCTTCCACCCTTTTTCAGTCTTGAGACAAGTATTGTCTTGTGCCTGGCCTGGTCACTCTTTAGTGTTGTATGTGTATTCAGTGGTGGAGCAATAGCAGGTGCTGCATGTGCAACTGCACATGGGCCAATGCACTCAGAGGGCCCCGGAGGGGTTCGAAAGTTTCTATTTATTTATTTATTTATTAGCAATGATAATACCCTTTGCATTTATATTTGCACATGTTGCACATTTGTATCACTGTCAGCGTGCGGAGCCAGTAATTCAGATTGTATCGTCCCTCATTTCAACAGGTATCGCTATTGTCTTGATTATCCTAACTTTTCCTCTGGATGCTGGTACGCAGGTATGTCTTCATGGAAGGTTTTAGGGTACAATTCAGCACAGACATTTGCAGTTATATTCTCTGTGCATGATTCATCCTGTAGTTTAGACTAAAGCTGTGTTGGATGCTGCTGCGGGCACCAAAATAAACTACAGAAAATCAACATGCCTGCATTTCTGATTTAATAATAATAATAATAATAATAATAATAATAATAATAATAATAATAATAATAATAATAATAATAAAATAAACGGTTTCCTATGTTAGACAATTTCTGCAAATGTCTGTGCAGAATTGTGAATTCTGTAATCCCTTCTGTGATCGCAGAATTAGGGAATCCTGATAAGATTGGTGATTAAACCTGTTCATTTATGATCAAAAATAGAGTAGTGCTGGATGTAAAGATGTACGCAAAATAAAATAAAGCAGGCGAGTAAAAAAGGTTCTTATTATGTACTGTTTCATGCATGCTAACATTCTAACAATTAAATATAGTACAATATTGAACACTTGATTTGGTGTGTTTGATGTTTATAAATAAGGATTAAATTAACATTTGGGAAGGGGGCCCACAATAAGGTCCTGCACCAGGGCCCATCTTCCTCTTCCTCTGCCACTATGTGTATTAATTATATTCTTTCCAAACCAAAACAACTGGAAGAGGTGTTCTGTCACACCTCATAAAAAAACAGTGATGAGAAAGAAAAACATCATGTTGTCAAGCTGAAAGACCTTTTGTGACTGAAATTGCTATCTGATGTCTGTCCGTATGTACTGACGTGCTAGAGCATTATAGGTAAGGACACAGCCAGCCACTAGAGGGCCCACTTTCTTATTTTGCACTGTCACTGTTCTAATCAATTGTTACATATGTCTATACAGTAAAGTTGATAGAAAATATAAGTAGAAATATAAATAAAATACTAGACGCATATAAGCCCTACATACTGCGTAAGATTTATATATTTGCCCTCAAACAATCTTTGTGAGTAAATTCTTATCAGTTATTATTTCTGGGCACTATTGCTGTTAGTAGACTTAAATGACCTGTCTTTGCTCATAAAGCATTTGTGTATCACAAATAAAATGGGACTATTATACCTTGTCTTTGCATGTAATGTTTTCCTATTTAGCTCTGCATTACATGTACCTGCTCTAGAAATAGAAAGAGCTGATGAGTGAAAGGTTGGGTGACCAAACATTCCAGGCACATCTCTAAAGAAAGCATAAATCAGATCCTCCCGTAGCTCTTGAGTGAAACCTGCAAAGAGCAGTGGGAGTAAACGTCTGCGCTGCCCACGTTTTGACTTGTTAAAGACATTCTGCCTGTTCAGTCTGTAGTCCATCAGGCTGCCTCACAAAATCACAGACTGATAACTCAATTCAAGGGATTTATACAGGACGATCCACTGTACACACACTCCTTTTGATAACTAAAGAAAACGGGACATTAGGTTAATATTACACCTTTAAGATCTGCAAAGTGCTCACCAACTTCATTCTGGTACTTTTATTGAGGCTGAGAGAACGCACAAAGAAAACACTGTTACAAGACTTCACAAGCTGTATTGTTTTTAAACATCTTTGTTGATGTTTGCATTGCACTTTGCATATAACAATATATGCTATAATCTTTCTGTAAAGTACCAGCCAGGAAAACCAGTTGGCTAGTTTATTTACTTCTTTCTGCTCTAATCATGCCCTCGGTTTTGAAAAATATTGTTCTTCAGGAAATAAGCAATTAAACTAAAGGAAAAAAAAGGTGTCACACTGATTTATGTGAGCAGCCATCCACATATCACGATTCTGTCTTGTATATCTTTACGAACGCAGCTGTAAAGTCAGCAAAGTGGCTAAAGTAATAAATCTTTTGAGGCCCGTGATCGGATTCTGTTCCTGGCTGAGTGACACAACTTCAAAGACCCTGTCTTCAAATAATTGAGCTGTGCTGATGGACACAGCTGAGGCGCTGGCAGCTGTTTTGGTAAAACAGTCTAAACCCAGAGGCCAGGATCAGAATGGAAAAGGATGACACATAATAAGAATTAAACAGGCTTTGACCAGCTGGTGTCAGAAAGGGTAGGAGTGGGGTAATAACCCTAAGGCAAAGCAAAACACATACTGTAGAGCTACAAAATAGAGCATGATTTAAACAAGTAGAGAAAAAAAAAACTGTGTTCATAATAATAATAATAATAATAATAATAATAATAATAATAATAATAATAATAATAATAATAATAATGTTAACTTTTTATAGCAGCGTAACACCGTAAAGGTGTAACAACCTAGGCTTTTTTTTTATAAAAAATCTTTATCTGATCACATCGTGATCCTCCAGTTTTCAAAATCATTGGTAATTCAAACAAATGCAACTTTAAAAACAATGTTAGAAATGCAACTTTAAAAACCATGCTTGCATTGTTCCTGTATTTTTACACTGGAGTTTTAGTCTACTGATAAGGAATCCCCAACTCAAATCATTTAAGAATCAACTAGAAAAAGTTCTGGGATCAGTCTGCTATGATGACCACTCTTGGGCTGAATAGCCATCTCTTGTTTGCAAATTTTACTTCACTGCTCATTTTACTAATACTTTATTACTAATACTAATACTGTACTTTATATTTCACTGTGGGTGTGGAAACTGAAATGTAACTCCACACTCTTCTAACCAGTGTTACTCTTGAATAACTGTTAAGGTTTACGCAAGCCGTATCTCATTCAGTGTTGTAGAAGAACACAAGTGACTACAGTTCACAGAACATGACTATATTAGCATAGTGTACAGAGAACTGATGCATTGAAAGCATTGGGACAGCCTGTATAGGCCAAATCAGTGAGATCAGCATTCTGCTAGCTCTCACAAGGAATATACAACTCACTGGTCAATTTACAAGATATCTGACTTGCTGTTTGTTTATAATATAAAGAGGATATGATATCACAAGAACCTCTGTATACTTCCGTAGATAACCAAATGCCCTCCAATGCATAAATATGTGGGAACCAAAGCTAGTGTTAGAACTAAAATTGCTCAAGCAGTTAAAATCCAGTTTCTTTGCATTACATTTTTATAAGTCGTCCAAAAAAAAATGAAAAAGGAAAAGTTCTAATTTAAACTTTAGTGTTATTTTCTATTAATCCAGCAAACATGGCAGGTTTTGACAGTGGGCGAGAAGTATCCATAGTCCTGCTTTGTGCTTACTTCATTTTAGTTTGGGAACATTTGCAATCTGATATAAAGCAGCTTTGAGGAAATGTACTACATTCCAGACATTGCTCAGCACTCCTGGGTGCAGGCATCCTGTAACATTTTACAAGTGTGCCCCCACAAGGCCTATTTCCACTCTCATGCTCTCATATATCTGAGGTGTCAGCTTATGGTAACTGCATTACTTTAAATGCATTTGCTGCTTTGAGTGAGGAAGGGCTGTTCTCATCATGAAGGACCAAACATTCTTTTCAGCTTTATTCTAGGTCCTTCTTGGTTGTCCCTTTCCGTTTCTGCAACAAAAACATGACCATCAGCTACATGGTGTTTTGTTTTGTGGATGTGAAACATGTTAGGGAATCAGACCCAGCTGAAATATCCATACGTAACACATAACACAAACACAAGTCCACAGTGAGTGCTCGAGTGCTCTTAGTGAACATACGGTCCTTAATGAAACAAAGTGCAGCGATGTTGTCCTCGTTGGTGCTTGCCTGTGGCGACAGCTCCGGATCGTGTTAACAGTCTAAACAATAACGAACAGTACTTTCAGACAAGACAAAACCAAAAAAACATTCACAGTATATTTTAAAACACTGGTCCTTCCGGGTTGTTCCGTAACCATAACTGAAGGAACAGATTACGTCGCTTTGACCCCTATTTGTACAGTCACACATGACCCCTTGGTAAAAGATTGCAGCAACTCCTCCATTCCGCAGCTGCCACATTATTTCCCTTCCAGGTTGATGAGTTAGTGCACCGAAGCTCCGCCCCCTTTCTAGATGACGACTTCCTTTTAACCCTGAGAATAAATCGTCAGGCCAACCAGTCCAAGGTACTCTGTTCCCATTACTTAGCGCCCTCACAGGTCAGGAGGGAGATTTACCATCAAGAATCATTCTATTTCTGTCACATCCTGTTATAACATTTTCTGTTGATTTCTTATTGAAAATACCTGGTATTTCTCCACATGCTGTAATTCTGGTTTGGGGGATGTTTAAACAACTAGGAATCAACCTGCAACCTTTTTCTACATGTTCATTGGGCAAATATGCATTGGTACAAACAAAACTAATTAGAATGATTTCATGTATTACCCCCACCAAAATCCAGAATCCAGGTTTTCTGGTTTTTGTTTCAACCAAGCTCTCAGTTACTTAGTGGATCCAGTTATTGGCTTAATTAGTCAAGATTACCATGTGTTACAGATCTTAAGCCATTGATGTTGTAAAGACACCTATAAGACCTGCAGGATTCGGACTCTCTGGGACTTGGGTTGGAGACCTCCCGCAGTATACAGTATTACATGGCTCATTGAGGAAATGGAAAAACATTTAAATGAAAGTGTTGTATGTCGAGATCACAAGACAAATGATCACAATATAATAATCTGAAATGTCGAGATCCTGAGATTATTTATATTGTGATCTTGACATAGAGGTTGGCCCTGTTCACAGCTTTCTCAATTAAAAATCTCCTTTTTTTATTGCTCTGGCTGTGTGGTGATTGGCATTTATGTGTAATTTAGTACAGTTTCAACAAACAAGCAGTTTCGTTGATTCTGCTTTAGAAAGTGTGCAAAAACACTTGATTCTAATCTAATTTACAGCACGAGAGACTGCAGCCATGTAGAGAGGTCATGAATGCCTGTCTGGTTGCAGGGGTGGTGAAAAGGGCAGTCCACAGTCTGCAAAAACTCAGATCCACTCAGGAACTCTTGAGAACCTTAATAAAACGTAATTCCTGAAAGGCCTTTGAATTCAAATTCTACAGAAATGCTATATTTAAAAGGAAACTGAATTATTATTACCCCTTTCATAAAACTACAGTTTGTGTTCTTTAATTGCTATTGTTTCAGCATAATTTCAGCAGTAGATTGAATCAAAGGTGACTAAAAAGCCTGGAGGAGTTCAATTGCAAATAATTACAGCTTATTGTAACTCAAATATTTAAAACTGTATAGTAGATGCTAGTCTTCTTCTTCTTCTTCTTCTTCTTCTTTTCTTTTCTTCTTCTTCTTCTTCTTCTTCTTAAATAACCTCTAGCAGTATTTATAATCCTAGATTTTAGACTGTTCTAAGTTTTTTCAGTTCCTAAAGTTTCAAATTGAACCTGGAATAAAGCCATTCAATTTTCTAGCTCCATGGTCTTGGAAAAAACTTCAGGAAGCTTACTGTCTCAATACTTGTTAAAGCAGTTCACACAAAACATGTTTTTGTTTTGGCCAGTGTTCCTAAAGGGATCTGTATTGGTTGTGCTCATTTGAATTTGTGTGTGTGTGTGTGTGTGTGTGTGTGTGTGTGTGTGTGTGTGTGTTTTTGTATTACATGCTTGCTTGACCAATGGGACGCACTGTTTAAATAAAAGATCTACAGTACCTAGATTTAAATGAGCAAAGATGAATTTCACAATGGCCAAACTTATTTTAGCTGTGGAAATTCAAACGGAAAAGTCTGTTTAGCTCTTTTCAACTATAAGTGCTTTAGAAGCAGCCATTTTCTTCAGTCAGTTTAGCCCCTTGCAGAAGTGGGGCATGTACATTACTTGTGATTGCACTTGGCGCAGCAGCATACTGTCTCAGATTCTATGTAGTGTGGCCAAAAATGTGCTGGCATGGAAGGAAGACTAATGGGAGGCTATAAATGCTATAAATGCATGGCCTAGATGGCTGTGTTAAAATAACACACACACAAAAATTCAAACAAAGGCAGCCTATAGATTACAACAGTACTCTGCTCCAGTTTATATATATTTAGGGAAACAAACAGGGATGAGAAACAACAAGTCAACAGTTTATACAAAGCACTCCTTTTGACAGTTGGCAAGATGAAGTCACATGATTTAACCGTTTCACTGTTGAGTCTATTTACACTCGTCACTGGACGATCAGCTGACTTAATTTCAAAGCATGAGCTTTTAATCACGTTTTATGTGCTATTTGACATTCCGAGTTTTATTAATTGTATTTTTCGATGCTTATTTTTAGATATTTTTGAGTTTTATGTAAATAATTTTTTTTTTCACGGCTTTCGTTTTGATATACTGTATGAAATTAAAGTTTTTGGTTACTTTCCAAAATGCTTTTTTTCTGTAAAATATGTATATTAGTAACTCAACAGTACTTGCACACTTAAGTTGTACCTTCTTTCCTTTGCTGTCTTCCACAACAAAATCCCTATATTCACGAGTACATTCTTCTGGGGGCTTTTGTGTTTAGGCATTTTTGTACATTTCACCACAATTCAGCTTTAAATACCTATAACAGGCTTCTATCCTGATTGTAATCATTTTAAAAATCTTGCAAGCGGTCTCCATTAGAAATGTAGAAATGTGCTGTCACTCAGTAGTTGGGGCGGGTTTAAAGTATTCAGAACGAATTAATGATAGATGCAAGTCAGGAAAGTGGGACATTGCCCAGCAGCACTGAGAAATGTATTTATTATTTTTGTAGTAGGTTTTATTTTTTAATGGAAAAAGTCAACTTGAATAGATTAACCATTTCCATGTTTTTTCCGGTGTTTATTGGTTGTCCACCAATTTAATTTTTTTTGTATCGGGGGTATTTTATCGGGTCTTATTGGTTAGAACCGAAAATCAGAAGCCCTAATTATACTATATTTTTTTGCATTTAAAGTATATTAAGATTCTATTTAAATTTCCAAAAACAAAGATTTCAGCAGAGGTAACCTAATTAATCAGTGGCGGGCTGAAAATTTTGTCTGAAGCTATATTTGTAGAGGTTACTGTTTCCGATTCTTACAGCAATGTCATGCAAGTGGTAATGGTGTATGGATGATTTATCATTCATACTGTGACTAATTCCTGTAGAGGGGTTTCCTTGTTGAATATGAACCATTCAACACCTACAGTATGGTACATGTCCATTCAGTAAAGCAAAATCCATTTTTAAAGGAGAATCATAAAGTTCTCTTCCTATTTCTAAAAGGTAGATTCAACCATTGATTAAAAAAACTATAATACATGTATTCTTTCTCTGTCAATTTATAAAATAGTTTCCCAAATGCCATCCTAATTAAATCAGCGAAGCCACTTAACTGCAAATGCTACAGTCCAAGCTAACAAAAAAAAAAAAGTCATGTTCAACTAGCTTAGTAAACACAACTTTATTCAGACCAATGAGTCTGGATAGCTGCACAGTAAAAAACAATGTTTTTTCTACACAATACATAAACTATTTAAAGATCTGAAATAAATAAATTAAAAACAACTAAAAAGTGAAATCCTTTATGGGTTTGATTCAAGTATGACATTGATTTGTCTCTCAACCTTTTGTCGAAGGAATCAAATCCACATTTTACTCTTTGCTGTTCCCATTTTAGGGTAACTTGATAGGGATAATGGATTTCTGGGATGAGAAAAGAAGTGCCAATTACAACTCAAAGTCTTCCAGTTGAAGCTTTAAGCATATGTTATGAAATACCATTCCATGTCCATGTGTTATGTCTACTCTGTCAACAGTCCCACCGCACCCACCCTCAGCCTTAAACAGTGTTTCCTGGCCTAATGTAATCTGGTAGAATTCTTCATAGGGTACACTGAATATCGGTTTGCAAATAATGAAGTAAGCAAACAATACAGGCAAGGCCTCTTTTTAAAAGCTATGAACTTCATGTCAAAATGAATAGAGAATTAACAAATTTTGCTTTATGAAACCTACTGAATAATGTTATGCTAACATATTGAATTACATATGACTGTAGTTTTCCATACACTTAACAAAAAACTGACAAAAAATTTAAATATCTAACATGAAACTACTAATAGTACTACTATTATGGCTTCCGATAGAATTCTGCAATAGTAATTTGTAGTTTCTTTGATTCAATGATGTTTATATATATATATAGGTGCAGAGCCTGTTCACGTGTAAGGCCACGTGTTAGCTGCAGCTAAAAGGGAAAGTGCGTGTGCGCTTTGGGTGTTCTTGAGTTTCTGTGTTCCGTGTGTAACTGCCTGAATAAATTACATTTGATTTTGTATGGTTCTCCTTGGCTGGGTTCACTTATTTCTGGACCCAAAATACATAACAAATTGGCGATGAGGATGGATTGTTACTAAAAAGGATTCAGCAGTTAAAAATAAGAAAAGAGCAAAAGGATGGCTGCTATTGGAAGAGCCGAGGATTTCCAGTTCGACGAAAGTTTTGAAGTATACCTGGAGAGGCTGGATCATCTAACAAAATTGCAGATGAAGGTGAAAACAAAGCAGTTTTCTAACGGTGGTGGGCTGAAAGACACATGGCTTGCTCATCGACCTTATGTTTCCAGATAAACCTAGCAAAAAGGAGTTTGATGTGCTGAAGGGTTTTTATATGCCAAAGAAGAACTTTATCGCAGAGCGATACCGTTTTAATACATGGAACCAATTGGAAGGAGAAACTGTAGCTGAGTTTCTGGCGCAGTTAAATAAACTATTGGTCATTTGCCGTTTTGGGACATTTCTGGAGGACGGTCTACGAGACTGGCTGGTTTGTGGACTCCAAAGTGCCGAACTAAGAGAAAGACTGCTGAAGGCCAACTGTGTCTACAAATGCTATCCAGGGAAAGACGGCACCTATGGTGAAGAGGAGCCCTTGTTTTCGTTGTTCAGGAACTATTTTAAAGATTTACAGTGTTGGTGTTGTGGAAAAATGGGACAAGCACAGCGGGCTTGCCGTTCAACTGCACCAAAGAAGAAAGCAGAGACTGCTGGAGAACGTCGCAAGACACGAGCCACTGGCTGGGCTCGTTACCTCACAAATCAGCCAGTGGACACCCCAGAGTTCCCAACATTAAGCGCAGGTTCTGAGAGCAGTAACCATAAGTCTGAATGCTATGTTGAATTGCACACTGTAAATTCTAGCATTGATTTTGAAAAACTCATTAACATGGAAATGTTAATGATGTAGTTGTGAGAATGAAATAGACACAGGAGCTGCTGTAACTTTGATTTTGGAAAAAGTGTACAAACAAAAGTTTCCTAAGGTTACGCTCCAGCCGACTGATTGTGTGTTAAAGACACAGATGAAAAGCTTGATGTGTTGGGTAAACCAAATGTAAGCGTAAGGTACCGAGAAGAAATCTTTGATTTGGCTCTTGTAGTTACTAAGGGAAATGGCCCTGCATTGTTGGGCAGATATTTTCTCAGCAAGCAGAAACCAGACTAGAGAAAGATGCTTTGAGTTACTGTTGCAGTAGGAGATCTTTGTAATAAATACCAGTCTGTTTTCAGCCCCGGAATTGGTTGTGTGACTGGAGTTAAGGCTAGTCTGAGGGTGGCTAAAGACGCCACACTAAAATTCTGTAAAACAAGACAGGTATCTTATGCTTTGAAACCAGCTGTAGAAAGCCAGATAAAGGGGAGAGCTGGAAAAACAGCGTATAATTTCAAAGGTTGACTTCAGTGAATGGGCTGCTCCTTTAGTATGTGTGTCAAAACAGGACAAGGTTACCATAAATCCGTGGTTAAAGGTGGACCAATAGCCAATTCCAAGAACCAGAGATATGTTTGCAAAATTGGCAGGGGGAACTAAATTCTCAAAGTTAGACCTCTCCCAAGCTTACCAGCAGGGGGAGCTGAACAAAAACTCAAAGAAATACTTAACAATAAACACACCACTGGGATTGTTTAAGTATAACCAACTACTGTATGGAGTAGCTAGTGACCCTGCTGTTTTTCAGTAAATTATGGACCAGATCTTGCAGGGTCTGGAAGGGGTCATCTGTTATTTGGATGACATACTCATAATGGGGAAAAATAACAAGGAACACCTAGTAAACCTGGAAATGGTGCTGTTAGAAAAGCCGATAGAAAGTCATGGCATATGGCTTAAAGAAGCCAAATATAGTTTCTTCCAGGATTCAGTCAAATATCTTGGGCACGAAATAAATGCGCAGAGAATTAGTCCCATCACTGAGAAAACACAAGCTATTGTTGGAGCACCTGTTCCCAAGAATGTGCCAGAACTTAGATCATTCCTGGGCCTTCTAAATTACTACGGGAAGTGTATTCCAAATTTATCCACACTGATTAGCCCCAAGACTGAGATACTGCGGAAAAATGTAAAATGGAAATAGAAAGGGTTGTGATCGGGCATTCTGTGAACCTAAAACCAAAATAACTTCTTCTAAAGTGTTAGTGCATTATGACCTGACACTGCCAGTAGCGTTGGTGTGTGATGCATCTCCTGTAGGAATTGGAGCAGTTATTTCATACATGTGTAGGGATGGCTCAGAGCGCCTGTGGAAGGGTGGTGGGTAATTCACTGACACAAGAGACAGACAGGTGGATTTGGCAACACCGCACAGGTGCCCAGTTTTATTTTCGGGGTGCTGTTTTTCAGTTTATCCCGCAGATAGCGCTGTGGGTCCGTGGTCTGATTTACCAACGATGGTAAACAGAACCAGGGGCATACCAAGCGATGGTACACAATACCGACGCCTTGCAGGTGCTCAAAGAAATAACAATGAAAACAGAAGGCAAAAATAACAAGGGACAAAATAACACAATAACAAAACTACAAATAAAAGGTGCTGCACTCTGCAGCAATATCCCGTTCGCCGCTGCCCGTGCGACCCGGATCTCCGTCCTACGCTGCCGGCTACCTAGCCTGCTCTGTTATATTTTTAAGCGGTCTGCCCAAGGGTTCCCCGCTCTCACTGTCTCACTGTGACACTTTCGTGTCTTTTTCTCTCCCGGCTGGTTCTCGGTCCGCGACCAGCGTTTCCGCACTCTTAGCGAGTCTATAAGGGCAGACCTGAGGAAACAGCAGAGCGTTATTTTATAGGACCAACAATCACCCAAGACTCGCCTCTCAGCCATTCAGAGAGGGGGAAAGTCCACACACCCACTTTCCCACCTCCCCATGTCACTGCCATGACTCACAGGCGGTTGTTGGGTGACTGCCGCCCTCTTCCTGCAGCCCGTAAACACGCCAGCAGAGTCAGCACAGATCTTTCCCTGTTACAGCGCCCCATAGCTTTTTCCTCACGAACACTGACTAAAGCAGAGAGAAATTACTCACAAATTGAGAAAGAGGCACTGGGTATAATTTTCGGAATTATGCAATTCAAAGAATATTTGTGGGAAAGAAGGTTTACTCTCGTGACGGACCCTAGCCTTTAGTTATGATTATGGGCCCTAAAACAGGAGTACCGTCATGGGCGGTTGCCCATATGCAGAGGTGGGCATTGATGCTATCTGCTTATCAATATGACATCAGATACAAATGTTCTGAAGACAATGCTAATGCAAACAAATTGTCTAGGTTGCCGTTAGATATAGAAAACCCAACACAACCAAATCTAATATAGTGTCTCGTTCTCAGATGAGCAGCCAATTACAGCTAAAGAGATAGCAGCAGAGATGAATAAAGATCATGTGTTGAGTAAAGTGAGGTACTATACACTCACAGGCTGGCCAAATACTGTAGATGAGGATGGTCTTACGCCTTATGTAAATCGGAAACTGCAGAAAATGGCTGTGTTTTGTGGGGTTTTCGAGTGGTAATTCCGGAAAGCTTGCAATCAAGAATGTTGATAGCTACCCGATCAGCTCCATACCATCCATCTTCCAACGGTGCTGTGGAATGATTGGTGCAAACATTTAAACAAGCTTTTGAGAAAATTTTTTGAGCTTTTGACTCCACAGTCGACAACAATGAAAACTCCAGCAGTGCTGTTTAAAGAGACAGCTTTGCACACGTTTCTCATTGCTAAGACCGGACACATCACAACATATGTAGCTTCAACAACAAAAATTAATGCAGTGGCGGAATGCAAATTCTAGATCTACACTCAGGTTTCTGCTTCCTGAACAACGTGTACTGGTAAAAGATAACAGGGGAGGAGGAAACAAATGGCAAAACGGGATAATTAAGAAGGCACTCGGTCCAGTAACGTACATGGTTTTGGTAGCAGGTAAACCGGTAAAAAGAGACACATTAATCAAATATGGGCTTTGAAAGAGAATGATGTATCCAAGATTGAAACAAATGAAAGAAATACTGCGTGGTGTGATGATGATGATGTTTCTGTATCCAAGGAGTCAATTGGATGTAACACTGAAAATGTTGGAAATGCTGAAAGTGTAGGTAATGCTGAAATGCCAATGTCTGTAACTGTTTCAAATGTTGAACATGTAAATACCGAGTCATGTTGTTGAGTGATACCGAGTCATGTTGAGTCATGTTGTGACAGGGTCTTCGTGTCACGCGTGTGGGTCGCCGCTGTTCAAGCATATGGAGAGACAGACGTGGTGTTGATGTTGAAAACGCTGGCACAGGCGCGCAGGTTTTATTAACAAAAACAGAAAACGAGAATAAAATAAAGGTGGTCATGTGACGTTACCAGCGATGGTAACGCACAGAGGACTAGTACAGCAAACTGTACAAAAAGTGCAAAATAAAACACAATACCACAAACTATAAATCAAAAGTGCCGTAAAAACGGTAGGCCTTGCAGCAGTCCCGATCACAGCGATTACCATGCTTTTATACTGATGCTCCGCTAAGACACGCCCACCCGCCTGCTGGAACAGCTGATTGCTTTCAGCTGCTGCTCCATGCAGACGGGTAATCGTCCCCGGCGGAGCGCCACAACAGCTAAACAATTAATTACATCAATATGTTAACAATTAACACAAAACTATACAATAAACTACATATTTCCTCATGTGCAAGGCTTACGCTTTGCCACATATCCTCCCGCTCAGAATGGAACCCATAGGGGTCCATTCGACAAAACAAAAATCACAAGGGTGGGTGGGAGGGAACATTAGAGCCAGGTGCAACCTCCATACTAACATAATAATAACAGACACCAGGCTCCAACATTAGCTCCATAATATTAATACACCAACAATTAACCCCCAGGGCTTCTATAAGGGGGCGCCCATTCAACCTCGCTTACCCCCTAAACCCAGTGTTTCTTCACGGGGCTCCTCTCCGGAAGATTGACCCGCCTCCTTCTGAGACGATCCCTCACAAACGACAGGTCCTCCTTCGCTGACGCTCGGCAGGCAGTTCCTCCCACTGGCTTCCGGGCAGGCAGTCTCTCCTCCTCCCTCACCAACTTTCAGGACCGGAACTCCTCCTTCTGTAGCTCTCGGGGATGGACCGTCCTTGGCCTCTGTGGTGTTCTGGCGGGATCTCTCGGCTCCATTCCAGTACCTTTACAAGGATCGCGGCTCCATCCATCTTCAGCAGCCCCTCAGGGTTACCTGCGGTCTGCCCTTGTCCCCCCCTAAAAAATTCAGGGGTTTGCTCCTCCTGTCTCTCTGTAGCCATCTAGCATTGCTTCGGCAGGATGCAGCGGAATCCACTTCTGACACCATATGTGACAGGGTCTTCCTCATGTCACGCATGTGGGTCGCCGCTGTTCAAGCATATAGAGAGACAGACGTGGTGATGATGTTAAAAAAAGCCGACTAAGGCGCGTAGGTTTTATTAACAAAAACAGAAAACGAAAGTAAAATAAAGATGGTCATGTGATGACCAGCGATGGTAACGCACAGAGGACTAATAAAGCAAACTGTACAGAAAGTGCAAAATAAAACACAATACCACAAACTATAAATCAAAAGTACCGTAAAAACGGCAGACTGCAGCAGCCCCGATCACAGTGATCGCCATGTTTTTATACTGACACTCCGCTGAGACACGCCCACCCGCCTGCTGGAACATAATCCAACTAGTCCATGCCAAAAATTACAATGGCAAGTGCAGAGTAAGCTTCAGGATAAGCAGAGCTTAACTGTTGTAGATCCTTCTCTGAAGTAAACACATCATCAACAGATGTCTAATAAGTCATTGTGTATTGTTTAGCAAGACAATGGGGCTGTGACGTGACCCAAGTTTGTAATCATACACCATTTGCACATTGATTGGATTCAATTGCTTCCAGCTACAGAAACATATTTAAAGATGAGTAAGAATAATGTTACACCATGACTTCATGTTATTGTAGGAAGGACTTTGAATTTGATTGAATTTGTAATTTAAAAAAAAAGAGGAAAAGAATTAAGGGGGTGTTTTTGTTAAGGGGGAGATGTTATATATTACTGCAGGTGCAGAACATGTTCACGTGCACAGCACTCACAAAATAGTTACAGTGTAGATCAACACTTGGAAGGCTGTGTGTTAGCTGCAGTTAAAATTAAGGCGAGTGTGCATTTTCAGGGTTCTTGGGGTTCTGAGTTCTGAGGTCTGTGTTCTGTGTGTAACTGCCTGAATAAACAACGTTTGATTTTGTACGGTTCTCCTTGTCTCGGCTCACTTATTTCCGAACCCACAATACATAACAATATAGACACACACACACACACACACACATACACACACATTTTTAAATTTTGTCTCAGTTATAAAATTCTAGGTACAGCTGTGCAGTATTGCAAGTTCCCCTCTTTACATTTACAAACAATTCTACCATTGTATAATAATGACAAAGAGTAATACTTAGTAAAAGAAAGGTAAAGCACAGACAAGTAGTGTATATCTAAGTGTAGTGTATAAATCATTGTAATAAAAACATAGTATCATGTGAAAAAGCATGGTGTTCTACAAAATGACTGTGCACGTGTGCTATGTTCCATACGATATAGTTTTAAAATACGCTTTCATAATAACGAGTCAAACTGTATTTCAGGTACATATAAATTAATTGTAACCAAAAATACCCTTCTCATGCTAAAATCTTAACATGGGTTAGCAACACCTGTTCAAAACAGGATCCATTATGAGATTAACATTACAGATGGCCCCAGGCACATTCCTCTTTGGTTTATTTGATATGTTTGGCGTATCCTTGGTTTACTTTTGGGTGATCAAAACTGACACATTTTATTCACACATGTTGGTGTTTATGCCCATCTGTGTGGAACTGATTACAGGTCTCTCAGCCAGTAGTTACTGTTTTCCAGACAGGACACAGTTGGCAAACTTTACCTGGCACCACTTTGCAGTCTGTTGTGAGTTTGGGGCACATTTTCAATTCGTCCGAAGCCAAATGCACCAGAAACACTAACATTTTCAAGAGAAACTGAACAAAAAACGAGTCCTAACTATAATTCACAATTTTACTCTAAAACGTTAAATTAACACTAACCCAAAACACTGCCAGATTTCACATTGAAACATTATTTTCTACAGAACAGAAGATGCCAGTATTAAGAAAAGCCTGCATATTCCAATTTCCAGTCAAAATTGTTTTCTTTTGATGCTATATTTACCTTAAACCCATAACTTTGTCTAGCATTATGTAATATAAAAAATTCTATTTTATCATCTTTCAAGTTAATTTAACAAAAGCTATTCCAATACCCTAATCTGATGTAGTCCAGAAATGGTTATACCAAGTATTTATTTATTTATTTATTTATTTATTTGTTTATTTTTTAAGGACAATTCACTGGTATTGTATAAGTAATAAAATGCACCCAAGTGTACATAATAAAGCTGTCATTTTATAAAATTATTATTATTATTATTATTATTATTATTATTATTATTATTATTATTATTATTATTATTAATAATAATAATTAATGCATTTAGAGGACATGTAATAACAGTGCCATTTTTCAATATTTTTACAGAATATGCAAAGTGTTATTTTTGCCCAAGGATATTGTTCTTGGTCCAAGATGTACCTTCTTAAGAAGACTTTCCATAGTTACACTGACAACTGTGTCTTATCATCATAGCTATTATCAATTTTCCCTATTTTTTTTAACTCGGCCTTAAAGTTTTGGATTTTTTCTCAATGTGGTTTGTTTCTCTACCTCATAAGTTTCAAGGCCATCTTTAACCAAGGTGTGAGGATGTCATCTAGCTGTCATCTATGCTTTCTGCTAGGGCACACTCTAGCACAAAGATGCAGTACCTGGCCATGATCATGGCCATAACCTTGCCATAGCCATAGCCTAGCAGTTGAATGTTTAACGTGTGTAGCTTAGTAATCTAATAGATAACTATTTTTTTTTTTTTTTGTTAGTACTTTGACGACATTCCTTTTTTTATGCCATAAATATATTAAATACAATAGCGCTGTATCGCACTTCAAAAAAATGAAAATAAAATACTACATAAAAAATTACATACTACTACAGGTTTTTAGAGCTACCAATTTATAATAAAAAATCCATACTCACATTTAAGAGTATCATGTATGACATTTCTCTATTGAAACATTAAAAAATACAGACAGTGGGTGCTACAGAGGGCACACATAAACTACTCTGAGGGTGCGCTTGTCACCCCATGATTAATTGAAACTGTTTTCCAGTGCTGTTAGCAATATTAAACAACAGTACACACATGAGCAATCTATTCTGATAATGCATACATCACAAGCAGAGACAAGAGTTTTGGCCACTAGGGTCTCAAGTGTATTAAAAAACAAAACAGTTCCCATAATTCTTCCTATCCCAGTAGACAGTGCTGCATAATGAGAAATCCTTTTCTATGGAAGAAACAGGATATCACAAAGAACAGCCACCCCCAGAGAAATGCATTCACAGTGCCCTTAAAGCTCTGAAATTACAAGGTCGCAATAGTCCATTTTGTCCTTTGCCAGCATTGTGTCCAGGGTAATCGATAAAGGATCAGGATACAGGAAGTACATTAACTGCACTCCAACTCAGCTTCAGTAATTTATGTCAAATTACATCTGGAATTCATTCCCTGCAAAAGTGGCTATTGTTTATTGTAAGAAAAATATATTGTGCAAACTTTGCAGTTGAGCAAAGTTTTAGTAAATATGATCCAATGTTATTATGTTTTTCTCCAAGTCTAATTCAAAAGAAAGGGATATGGTTTAGTCAAATATGAATGGCTCATGTCTACGATATATACAAATATAGCAAGGTAAGAGTGTTAATACTGTGAAAGCTTTGATTTCAGTGATCTCCAGTTTTCATGAGATCGAATAAAAGAGATTTATATTTTGAGTTTGTCAGAGATTTTCCATTGCAAATCTTTACAATCTCATTGCTTCAGGAGGGAAGAAACTACAATGCAGGGCTTTCTCAGAGACAGTAAAATATGCTGGTGACTCTTTAAAACATGCCAAATTTCAATGAGTAGAAACAGCTGATATTGCTATTTCTATAGTTGGGACATTATGCATCAGAATGTTAAAATTCCATCCGTTATCTGAGATCATGCTTTAAAAATGTTTCCAAATGGTTCTGCCGTTAACAACTATTTGGATCAAAGCTCTGTGCAAGGAGATAAAGTCATCCAATTAATGGTAATTCTGGCTTGGGTTTTGAGACTGATACCCATGCAAGCATGATTAGGAGAACTTTAACTGATTTCACATATGACCCTGCAAAAACCTTGAATCATCTTCTGATTACCAATTTTTGTTTTCGATTAGACATGTGATACAAAAATTGTGCAAAGAAAGTAGCCACTGTTTTGCTGTGTTAAAAGTTCTCATTCTTTTAAAATCCAAACTGGAAATATAAGTAGAAACTACTTCTTTGTGTTGTTTTAATTTCCTTTCTCACATGTAAGTGTTACCAGCTGGGTTGTAGTTTTCTAACCTTTAAACTCTGTGGGGTTCTTTCTTAACAAGGGTGACACAGTAATATGGTTCTAGAATGGATGGCTTAGGACATTGGAGACTGGTGTTGTAGTATATTCAACTAAACTCCAATAATATCACTTTAGCTCACACATATTTCAATAAGAATTATACAATTAGCTTTGTTGAAACCAACACCCACATGAGGATCTAATGCAATGGTTACATCAGAATCTCTTGGCACACATAAGCTTCTCACCGCAGTATACCTTGACTGAGATGTTTGCTTACAGAGACTCATTTAATCAACTCCTTCAGGTCTGACAGCTACAACAAGGGCTTATTATGGAATTAGACTTGAGTCTCAGGCAAGGTATTTCCTTTAAACTTCTAAAGGCACCAGGGATTACCTTTCTGAAGACAAATGTAACAATCTAAAGACTCTGTTATGAGGTTAATGTTTTATGTTGTTGTTCTTGGTCATGGCACATAGGATGTTACATATGGGATGTACAGAGGACTGTATTTTGTTTAGAAATCTAAACTTACACTTTTTTATGTTGGCTAAATTGGGGCAGAGAAGATTTTCAAAAGTGATCAGTTGGTGTAGATGTTTTATGAGTTAGATAGGCAATTCGATGCTCGCAGCAGGTTCTGACAACTCATGTAAAAAGCTCAAATGTATCCTAAGAGATGTAACTGTCTGAATGTTTTAAGACCTGACTTACAACTGGTGAGTAAATACATTTTTTAAAAATACATGGGAATATTAATGAGGTTGAAATATCATGCATTCATTAAAGTGACGACCAAGTGCTTTAAGTTGCAAATATATCTGATGCTTTTGAAAAACGCTTACACTGAAAACCTGTATAACTTATACAAGCATGCCATATATCCACCTTAGTTTAAATGTACCCCTGTTTAAATAGTACATACTTAAATGCATGTATATATTTTTTAACCATAGCACAATTTTAACTTTCTGCCACCAGGGGCACAATGCACTACAAATGTAAAAATCTGATCTGAATATCAATGTTAAAGGAGAAATGTTTTCAGGAACAAGTTACTAATAATATATCACAAGAATGGTATTTTTTTCGAGTCTACTCGACTACCCTATATGTTTTTACTACGGTATACCAAGAAAAAGGAAACAGATGAAAACTAAATGTAAAGCAAGGTAAATCAAGGTAAATTATAAATATGATAAAGCATGTAAAAGTGATTGTAAAGCATGGTAAATACATAGCATAAGAATGGGAAACTGACAGATTATCATTAAAAATAAAGATAATAAAAAATAAAAAATGAAATACTGAAATACTGAAAAAAAAACAAAAAAAAAACACCCTGACTATCCCTTGGCGCACAAGAAGTGGAGGGTATATGGCACCACCAAGACCTTGCCTAGATCAGGCCGTCCCTCTAAACTGGATGACCGAGCAAGAAGACTCATCATAGAGGCTACCAATGGCAACTCTACAAGAGCTACAGGCTTTTATAGCCAAGACTGGTCAAAGTGTGCATGTGACAACAATATCCCAAGTACTCCACAAATATGGCCTGTATGGTAGGATGGAAAGAAGGAAGCTATTACTCAAGAAAGCCCACCTTGAATCCCATTTGAAGTATGGAAAAAAGCACTCAGGAGATTCTGTAGCCATGTGCCTGAAAGTGTTGTGGTCTGACAAAACTAAAATGGAAATTTTTGGTCTAAATGCAAAGAGTTATGTTTGGTACAAACCCAACACAGTGCATCACCCAGAGAACACTGTCACTACTGAAAAGCACGGTGGTGGCAGCATAATGTTATGGGGATGTTTCTCATTGGCAGGGACTGGGGCACTTGTCAGGATAGAAGGGAAAATGAATGGATCAAAGTACAGAGAAGTCCTTGAGGAAAACCTGCTGCCCTCTGCAAGAAAGCTGAAACTGAGACAGAAGTTAACCTTTCAGCATGACAGTGACCCAGAGAACACAGCCAAAGCTACACTGGAGTGGCTAAGGAACAAAAAGGTAAATGTCCTTGAGTGGCCCAGTCAGAGCCCCGACCTAAATCCAATCAAAACTTTGTGGCATGACTTGAAGATTGCTGTCCATCAACACTCCCCAAGGTACTTGACAGAGTTTGAACAGTTTTGTAAAGAAGAATGGTCAAATATTGCCAAATCTAGGTGTGCAAAGTTGGTAGAGACCTATCCCAACAGACTCACAGCTGTAACTGCTGACAAAGGTGCTTCCACCAAGTATTAACTGAGGGGGGTGGAGACTTATCCAATTATGATCTTTCAGTTTTGGATTTTTAATACATATATTTTTTTTCTCAATAAAAACTTTTTTCCCTTTAACAGTGTGGAGTATGGTGTGTAGACAAGTGGAGAAATCTTAATTTAAATGTATGAAACTCTGAGGCACTGTGACGAAGTGCCCGCCCCTGTGTATATTTTCTGTTATACGTTGCGTGTTGTGTGTTTAATGTTGGTGTATAGTCACTGGTAAACAGGATATAAACGGGTCTGTGTAACACGAGTGTTTAAAATGTATATTTGTATTTAGGCACGAGGATTGCACAGCACTTCACGTGCAAGTAAAATGCGCAATATGTAAGCACAGGGAATTGCACTTTATTAATTCACGTGCAGTTGTACTGAGACTCCAATTGAATGATTGATTATACCGTGTAACAATTTTATTTATTTTTTTTGTTCCTGTTTAGTAAGTGTTATTTCCTAATTGCTTATGCCTCACAAGTATAGAACATGGCTATTATTCCCAACAAACTTTGCTTTTGTGACCAGGACAGTGATATTTCAATATACCACTATTTCCAATGGGAAAACGGGCAAATGTGTGTCTTTTCGTTCACATAAAGTCAGAAAAAAACAACATATGAATCCAAATTAACATGTATTTATACTAAAGTAATACAAAAATGACTACAAAAGATTTAGAAGTGAGTAGTTTTTCGAGATTTGCTATTATACTGTATTTACTCCACCCACTCCGGCCTTCTTTGTGACAGGCACTGATACAATAAAATGTGAAAAAAGTTCAATATGGTGTAGACTTTCTATAGGCAATGTAATTGGGCCGATATGAATGAATACCCTTGCTGTTTTAAAATCACTGACGTTAAGTCCTGATCCAAAACAAGGAAGGAAAATGCTGTATATGCTATATTCATCTCACTCATTCATCAGCTGGAGATGACTCAAATAAGAGTGAAAGTGTATTGTCTTGTGAACAGGCTCTGTAAATACAAGAGATGAACCTTGCTCAGAAAAACAGCTGATAAGATGTAAAACAAACTTATCATATTACACTTCCACTGTGGATTTGACACAGTTTTTGATAAAGCATACTAAAAACAAACTCACAACCCCAGGCAACTTGCAAGAGTTTGATATTTATTTATATGTAAACTTCTGGCTTTATTAAAAATAGTAAACAGCTCCTTTTATGTCTGGCGCTGGTTGGTAGCCAATGTAAATGGTTATATTATGATAACAGGCTAATTTCCTGTAGTTAGGATTTTTGTTTAACATTGAGTCAACTCACTCTGACTGGCAAAGAGCAGCGGCCTGCATCCGACAGACTATTAATTCGGGTTTGTAGCCGGCAAACCAGATGTGGGTTGCTTTAGCAAATCATTATCTGACCTACACAGCTTTTTGCAGCTAAGTGTTTCCAGCATCTTCTTTATATATATATATATATATATATATTCCTCTTGTTACCTCTCATGGGAAAATGGCTTTTCATTCTTCGAATGAATTGAAAAATCGTAACAGAGTACTATTTCAATACTTAATAAACATGTTTAATGTGTCTGAAGTCAGGTATTTGGCATGATAAATAATAACAATTACAGCACTTTGAGATGCTTGCATTTAGGTGCTATACAAAATAAGATTATTATTATTATTATTATTATTATTATTATTATTATTATTATTATTATTATTATTACATTTCTACGTTCAAGTACAAAAATGAAACTGTAAAGGTATTAAGGATTGTCACAAAATAGTTTAAATCATGCAGAAAGAGTTAATTCAGTGGTATATAAAGCTATATCATTTGTGGCTTAGTGCATGAATGTGTTAATGGAAAAAAAAAACCACACGGAATATGTTTGCTAGCATTGATGTTTGAATGTTAGTCAGTACTTATTAAACTCTTTAAATGATTTAAACATGGCGTGTATCATATGTTATGTGTATCATTGTGTGGCAGAGCAAAGCTCTGCCCTTTAAATTGGCAGGGATGGGGATAACTTCCCCTACCTGCCTGGGTTTATTATGTTCAGGTGGCTGGGGTTGATTAGTTGATTAGGTTGATTAACGATCAATCAGCGCCCAGCCACCTGATATAAAAGGAGGCCTCTGCTTCTCATTTGAGAGAGAGGGAGCTGAGGAAGCAGGTTGGTTTTTTGTTTGGGTTGTTTAGAAAGATTGAATCCAGTGAAGGCATCGCCCAGCCTGGAAACTGTTATTTTTGTAAGTTTTGCTTTTTATCTTTTTTGTGTTTAAATTGCTTTGTTTTGGCCCTTGTGCCCTTTCATTTTGTGTTTATTTATAATAAAATAGTTATTTTTTTTGAACTGCAGTCTGTCTCTGGGCCTCTATCCACTCGCCAGCCTGCCACACATAGTTTTGTGACAAGACAAAAACACGCTTTTACAATTTCAAAATTAGAAATAAAGAACTGAAAAATACCTCAAATCTGAGCCCTTGAAAATTTTGAGGAATCCGATTATGGTAATAGCACTTTGGAGTAAATGGCTTTGTGGACTTCCAGCTCCCATAATGTACAGTACTGGAAGTAATCGCTAGGATTGTATCCCATTTAATACCTTGCTGTGGCAATCTGTGGATCGTGTACAGGTGCAGAGGTGATGCAGTGCAGAAATAAACACAGGGAGGCAATTATAATCCAGTTAGGAAAAGGGCTTTTATTTTTTTGTACTCGCAGTCTGGCGACGAAACAATAAACTTCCAGCAATGCACACCTATGTTATTATTATTCCAACCAGAACTCTTTATATCTCCGTCACATATCCCACTGCTCTTAGTGGACCCGAAGGGACACTCGGCTGAATCTATCTTTCACATTACTCCCTCCTCCAGGGAAAAATAATCCAGATTTTGATGGTCCTTCCCCGCAGGGTGTACCATGTGGTACATGAAGGGCTGCAATGCCAGATACCACAGAGTTATTTGGGTATTGCTGTCCTTCATTGTGCTTAACCACTTGAGTGGGGTGTGGTCTGTGACAAGATCAAATGAGTGTCCCAGCAGGTACTATCGTAAGGAGCTAGTAGCCCATTTAATGGTCAAACACTCCTTTTGACTATGGAGTAGTTGTGTTCACGCAGTAGCATTTTTTTTTACTGATGTACAGTATAGAGTGTTCTACTCCATCTACCATTTGGAACAAGACAGCACTCAAACTTCCGATGCATCAGTGTGAAACTCAGCTGAACACTTGATTAAATTTGGCACACTCTTTTTGGTGAGTTCAACTAAAGGTCTAACCACTGTGGCATATTCGGGGATAAAGCGACAGTAATAACCGGCTAATCCCAGTAGTGACCTCACCTGAGTCTTGGTTCTGGGGATCGCCGCGTCAACCAAAGCCTAGATTTTGGTGACTACAAGTCTCTCTCTTCCATTCCCCATTAAAAATCCCAAATATTGAGTCTCTGTTTTGGCAAATGTACATTTTCTCAAGTTAGCTGTCAGCCGGGCTACCCTTAGAGACTGAAGGACGGCTGCAATCCTAGCCAAATGCTCTCGCCAGGTGGAGCTGTAAATAACCACGTCATCAATATACACTGCTGCATATTTATGATGTGGGCATAAAACCTGGTCCATCAGTCTCTGAAAGGCAGCGAGCACACCATATAGCCCAAACGTCATAGTTTTAAAGTGAATCAGCCCTTCCGGTGTTGAAAATGTGGTTTTCTCTCTAGAATTGCGGGTTAAGGGGATTTGCCAGTTTCCCTTTGTCGGGTCCAGAGTGGAGATAAACATAGAAGTTTGTCGACCCGAGGCATAGGGTACGCATCAAACTTGGCAATAGTGTTTACCTTTCTCAAATCTACGCAGAAGTGGTTGGTGCCAACTTTCTTGGCCACTATGACAATACTAGGACTGCACGACTCGCTTCTGGAAGGCTCAATCACCCCAAGCTTGAGCATGTCCCATACCTCTTTGCGAACACCACTTTGTTGATTTTCTGGGATCCAGTATGGTCTCTCTCGCACGGGGGCACCTGGTGGAGAGATAATGTCATATTCAACCAAATTAATTCTGCTGGGCAAGTCAGAAAAAACATCGCTGAACTCCTCAATAAGCTTACGCAGCTCCCGTTGCTAATCTGGAACCAATTGTTCCCCATCAAAATTATTTTTGTGCTAGTAGTCTTTGGACAGGGGACTAAATCATCCTTTATATTGCCTGGGGCTATAAATAAGACCTCCTTTGCCTGCTAGGGCTTAAATGAATTTATATGATAAATTTCACGTTCTACGGCGATCGGGCTGTCTAATTTCATAATTCACCTTCTCTAAAGCCCGAATCACTTCATATGGCCCCTGCCATTTAGCACAAAATTTAGATTCTGATGAGGGAAGTAGCAACATTACCTTGTCTCCTGGTTGAAAGGTTCGAATTAGTGTATTTTTGTTGTAATGTTGCTACTGTCGGTGCTGAGCTGATCAAAGATTGTCCTGGGCCAAACGACTGACCAAATCTAGGCAATCTCTTAGTAGGAGCATATACTTCACTACATTTTTGAAACAAGCCTTTGTGCTCCTCCCACCCTTCTCTCAACAGATCGAGGAGGCCACGAGGCTGTCAGCTGTACAAGAGCTTGAAGGTGGAGAACCCTGTCGAACTCTGCGGCACCTCTCTCACTGCAAAAAGGAGGTAGGGAAGAAGCGATGTCCAATGTTTTTGCTCTTGTGGTACAAATCATCTCAGCATTGACTTCAAGGTCTGATTAAAGCGTTCCACCAAACTGTCCATCTGTGGATGATAAACAGACATCCTGATGGGACGTATTTTTAACATTTTATATACCTGCTGTAATGTTTTAGACAAAAAATTGGTTCCATGATCAGTCAAGATCTCATCGGGATCCCTACTCTATCCATAATCTGTACTAACTCGGTGGCTATTGCAGCGGCATTAGTGGATCTCAAAGGAACTGCCTCTGGCTAGCATGTTGAATAATCTACCACTATTAATATATGGTATACCCCGAGTCAGGTAGCAAAGGGCCCACTATGTCCATTGCAATGCATTCAAAAGGAGTGGAAATAATCGGCAGTGGGACCAAAGGGGCAGGGCGCACTCAACCCGGCGTTACTCGTTGGCAGTCTGGGCATGTGGTTACATATTTCGACACATCAGTATGAAGACATACCCAGTAGAATTGAGCCAATATCTGCACCCAAGTCTTCTCAGCTCTGAGGTGCCCCGCAAAAGGGATATCATGCACCAGCCTCATAACCTCGGTCTGACAAGATGGAGGAAACAATAATTTTGTTACAGGCTGCCCTGTGCTCGCAGCTAGATTTACCCTATACAATAATTGCCCCTTGATACTGAAATGTGGATATACTAGCGCCCCAGCACCATCAACATCCTTACCTTCAACAGACTGGACTTGCCCCCAAGCGTGCACCAGTGACGGGTGATTGTGTTGGCCCTACACTATGTCCACACTTGAGTACCACATGTCTGGTATATTGAGAAAGGCCGGAGTAGCATCTGCTCTGGATGGCCCAGTAACCTCGCCCTCCTGGTCACACTGCATTCCAACTCCCTTTGACTGACATTTGTTACCATTCAAGCACTCTCCCACCAAACCCCAGCCTTGTCTCATAGATGCTCCCTGTCATTTTGCTGTCCATATCTCTTTATTCATTTTTCTACGATGGAAAATAGGGGAAAACATTTCAGTGTGAAAAAGAAACATATCACTAGTTCATTCCCCTTTCTTTTTTTCTGCCACATTTACATGTGTGGCTGAGACTGCCATTATTTGCATCAATTCTTTGAATTTTGGCCCACTTATGTACATCAAGAGCTAAATGTTTAACTAGATAAAGCACATTATAACACACTGTACCTGAGAAGGAATGAAACAACACTGCAAAATAAGAATAAAGACAAGTGTATTTATTTATTTATTGAATTGATACTCTGGATTTCATTCTCCATTTCTATTTCCTTCAGCTTGTTCTTGTTCTTCGCTTTTGTTACTTTAATCTTACATTTTAATTCAAATGGCAGAAATGATTCAGCTGGGAAGTTCTGATTAGTTCTGTACTAGCAGTCCATTACCTTATGAACATATACATGCTTCTAAACATTGTGGTTAAAGATAAACTTGCAATTGTGAAATGTAGCACTGCACGTGCGTCCCATTTTATGATAGCAAACTACCATTATAGAAAGATCTATATAACTACTCTGCACCTGAGTAACTGCTTATCCAGGTGTAGTGCAGATTTGAAACCACTGATAACTAGCAGTGATGTGTTTTTGGGGACAACTTCGCTGGCTATTTTCACAAGGAGTCTAATCATTTGTGTTTAATAAAATGAGTGCTCCGAGTGATGGCAATACTGAAGTTGGAATGTCTCACACTTCTATGAAGAGTGACACTTTTCTCATACTGTACTATATAGCTCAGTTATTGAAAAACATGAATAAATGGGAGACAGAGAGGAGTTTCACTTAGAGGGATTCACTGTCAATTCTGATGCCCCTAATCAACCAATTCACGCCCTTTGCTTTTTCCTAAGGAGCTTCAGATCTATTTAAGACTTTTTAGAAATATGATAGCAATTTGCTTGCTGTAGAAATGTATAAATCATATATAGACACTGAAGATTCAATTCTGAAACCTAACAGAAATAAAGGGTAAAAAAAAAAGAAATGTGTTGGTTAGCATCATTATTTTCATTAATTTAAGACTGTTGTAAAACTTGTGAAAAATTACCTTCATCAGTGATTGGCAGAAATGTCTGATCAATCTATACACAACCAGGGCTTAGAGCATTTTAGAGTACCAACCTGGATTGCATCAACCAATTAATTTTCGGAGTAATCCCGGAAACTATGGATAGCTGGTTGATACAATCCAGGGTGAATCTCCAGTGCTGTCAAATGCGAAGAATAAACCCAGTTATGGTTTAACCTACCCTTAAAGTTTCTGAGGGATTTTCATCTCAAAATTTACAATGTGATTGAATGTTTTCTGAAGTTATAGAATGCAGTCCAATTATTTGAATTGCACCGTGTTAAACATGTTTATTGTATTGCTGGGCGACACCCATGCAAAACCCATGATCCAGTCTTGATTCAACTTGATCTAAGAATACAGAGATTAGACTTAGAAAAACACTTATGTATATGGAAATATTACTACAGCCGAGCCTTTGAAATTTTGGAGGCAGTTCTAGATATGAAAAAGGATATGTGCATCTGTGAGCCAGCTTTCTATATGGCTTTCTTATTTATGCAGTTTAAAATGTTGGAGGCCAGATGCCATTTCTCTGCTATAAGTTAGACTATTTACATCTGATTGGGGGACTACTTTAAACAAATAAGGGATAATCAAACAACTTTGGAAAAAAAAAAAAATATATATATATATATATATATATATATATATATATATATATATATATATATATATATATATATATATATATATATATATATATATATATATATAGTATATGTATGTTTTCTCTTCAAGCTGTGTGTAATTAGAAGGCTGTGGTCAAAGACTTAAATTTGAAAAGCAAGCAGACTATTAAAAATGACTTTCATATGAACATATGTTTGAGTTAGACAATAGAAAATAAAGGCAAAATATGGACAAAACATACATGATTGATGATGTAGTTGATTCAGTTTGTTCACTTTTACATGTGTCAGTATTCCACCATACACAGATGTTCATGTCCTATAACTAATTATATACTACTGTATAAATACTCAAGTTAAAAATCCATCTATATTTGTTTTCTAATCATTACCAGCCTTTATTTAGTCCACTTTCAATTTAATTGGAAATGGCTGATAAAGAGAATGATTTTAAGTGGCTGAGGTATTTGGCCAATTGTTTTGAATGGACTTTGCAGTTGTATGGAGTTCCGAGAGGTGCCTCAGGAATGTTCTTTTTTTAAAGCAGGTGCTGTCAACTGTGCTGATATGGAGAATACAGCACAATAAAAACTGAAAGTGGCACAGTTTATGTCATGAATAGGGTTTCTTCGTGAGGTGTCTTGGTATAGAAGATGAAACATGTGCTCTGGCTGGTTGAAAGATCACGGTGGTCCCTGGAGTGCAAAACACAAACACAATTACAAATAAAAAAACACAGATATAAATTAAAAAAAAAAAACACAGATACAAATAAAAAGTTTTTATGTAGTGATGTAATGATTAACGATTAAGCTTTCGTGCATTCTCACATGGATAAGCTAATTTGCAACAACGAGCATTAATTGTTGCCAGATCCTCAAATAATTAAGTATTTTGCCAGATTATCAATTAACTATTGAAATAGTTTGTTAGGAAAGACAATAGTACTTAAAGAATTGAGTAGGTGATTAAGAGTTTTGTATTTTGTATGTAAACATGATATTGGCTTTTGGTGTTAGGAGTTTTGTACTTTGGAACTGTATTTCTCCAATTTCTTCAGAAACAGATGGAGTCTGTGTTAGGGTATCTGGGGGATTGGCCTCTATCGTGATGTATTTCCGTTGTGAAATTATTTCTGTTGTGTTGTGGGCTTTCTGTATTTGTGTTTTATGTTTTGTATTTGTGCTTTTTGATTTGTATTTGTGCTTTTCGATTTGTATTTGTGTTTTGCACTTCAGGGCCACCAAAGATCCTGAGCAGTCTATAAATATTGTAAGATACAAACTTAATGTGTCAAAGATTCAGTTAATATTATTATCGTCTAACAGTCTAGCCTCAATGGTTTATCTATCACTAGCCTGATTAGAATGTTTTCAACTATAATACCAGAGACTTTGTTATCTATATACACATCACTTGGTGTGGTCAACAACTTGGTAAACTACAAAATAAAAAAATAAAAAAGAGGAAAGTGTGATGGATGATTTATATTTTGAAATTCAAACTTTAAATGCTTGTATCTCAAAACTATATTTTTTGCCCCAATGTTCTCAGCCAGCGAGATATACGGTATATATCAAACACATTTTTTTATAGATAAAGTTTGGCAAACATAATCTTTCTGCTTACAAAGACAGACTATTTAGTTTAATGTGGAAATACTGCATACACCACTTTAGTTCAGAGCAATTAAGTACCGAATATAAATTAGTTACAGATTACAGGGCGATACAAAAAAGGTCAAGCTATGGGTAAGAGAACATACACAAATATTTTTTTGACTAAGTGTAAGTTGCTGAGTTAAGCTTTGCTTATTTGTAAGTAATTTCACATTATAACTGTTCTTGAATTAAACCAGAATGTTGATAAATATTGATTAGCTCCGTTTTAACAAGAGTACATTCTACTCCCTGATCTAAATAAAGGCTCCAAAAAAAAAGAAAATAAATAAAACTGGGTCATTCAGTCAAGCTTAAAATGAGACAAGCTGTTCTCTTGTATACTGACCTCTTCTGGGACCAGATTGACAGGGCAATGCTTCTACATCCACTTAAAATGAAGGCACATGTTTAATTCTTGTTGCATTATTAGGGCTTGAGGCATGACAATATTGTCTCAAACTGGGCTTGCTAGACTCTATCTACTGTATTCATATTTTCAGGCTAAGTTTTGACATCTGTTTTCTGTCATGATTTCAGTCTCATCTCGAATTACCATTGGTTCTAAATATAAAAAAAAAAAAAAAAAGAACAGAAAACCATATGCTTGTCTTATCAAATCAGGACTTAAAATTTTATTTTCTGTTGTTCTTGGAATTAACATCACCAGGTAACAAATTCATTTTATCTTTAATTATTTGTTTTCAAAGTGAACTTGAGAAATTACTCACTGAGGTCTCATTTATAGTCAGGTCCCAAGGAAAGAGGCAGCATGTTTCAGACAAATACAATGCACAATACACCATACATGCAAAAAATAAGAAACAATCACCCAGGTAATATTAGTTTACAATTAGTAAGTGTGGAGAGTTTGATAAAATATTCCAACAATTTTATTGTGAGAGACCAAGTGTAAATCATTCAGCAGCTCATTTCTTGTGAAAAAAAAAACAAAAAAAAACTGCTTTTGTTTGGCTTTTGTGTGTAACACTTCTCAAAGCATACAGCAATGCAATGCAAAAAAATATTAAGGCAATCTGATGCAGTTTTATGGTAATGTTTAAAACAAAACCTCTCAATTGATTAACCATAATAGCTTTTAAAAACAACAATAAACCAGACCTTAGATAATACACCTTAATAGAGCTTTACCAGCTCGGGATCCAATCAACTGGAGAGAGAAGCTCAACCGGCCAATAAGGCACTTGAATATGGAAAGGCAAGAGAATAATTTGACATGTTAAGTACAGTGATTTTATTATGCATATATTTTGTAGTAGTGTCTATTTGTATGTAATTTTTCTCAAGTTATGTTTTAAATAAAAGTATAAGTAAATTGCATGTAATCCAATTGGAGGGTTACTTATCTCTAATGCATGACATGCATTTTTACACTTGAATAGTTAATTTCCTACCAGCTGGTTTGCAGAGATGTGTTGACTCCATAAAGGACCATGGCAGGATATTTGAGACCAGGATTAACACTGACACTGCACTAGGAAATCCAGCACTGGGCAGATCATATTCAATCTAAATACTTTTGGGCAGACTTGTTTGTTTTGGCAAGAGCTGCAGGATCAGTTCCATCTGCTTCCCTAACCACTGCACTACAAGCTGTAGTTAAAAGGTGTTTAAGAATATATTTCTATTTTTTAAATTTAGCATTGTATAAATAATATTATATATACGGGAAAGTGTGTTTCAGAACAAACTTATAGTCTTTTGAAGCCATGGTAACCACACTCACTTATTTATATTTAAATTTATTTATGTGTATAATTTGAACAGCCAATCAGCTTCCAGATCTAGCAGGCTTCTATTTTGCATAGATGCCCGCGGGACTGTTGTCATTTAAATAGTAGATCATTACATCATTAACTAAGTAGTTTATGGAAATTGAAAAAACATCCTTTCAGTTACCTCTTACTTGCATAGCTCTGGTCGTATATTTATCTATATTTAGGCTAGTAAACTAATAAAAGCAAAAACTCCAATGCATTCAAGTCTATAATAAATGATAACAGACAAAATGTTTCCTGTATAGGGACATTTATCACAACCATACCAAGCCTTTAGGTGTCTAAGTACCAATATGTGTCTAATATTACTCATCATTTTCCCATAAATGTTCTTTCCCGGTTTAATAATAATTCTATTGGTGCCACGCGTTTATTATATATATATATATATATATATATATATATATATATATATATATATATATATATATATATATATATATATATATATATATATATATATATATATATGCCCCATGTCTGATTTTCTGTAGTTTTGCACATTTTTCACATTGAATTTGGTCTGCTCTTTTTGTGGGTTGTAATAGTATATAGAGGGAGTCTGAGAGAAAAAATGGCACCAAAGTTTGGTGCTTCTTTCATTTGTTTGGTATGCAAGGTAATCAAACATGCAATCTTCAGGTGTGAAAAAGTTATTCCCCCCCCCCCCCCCCCCCCCCCCCCCCAGTTAACTCAACCCAATTAAAGGGATAATTAGGGTCAGCTGTTTGAATACTTTGGTTAACAATCAGGCCTGATTTGGACCAGCCCTGCCCAATACAAATTTGACTAACTTTGGCCCTTATCATCAGAGTGAAGTTGTCAGCACACAGGTCCTGGGGACCCCCTTTGGCTGCTGGTTTTCATTCCAACCAAGCTCTCAATTACTTAATTAGACCTTTAATTGAACCGATAATTTGCTTAATTAGACTTTTTTGCTTGTTTTCAGCTCTTAAACAGTTGCAGTTCAAGTTACTTATAAAATGCAAGTGTTCAAGAGCTGAAAACAAGTAAAAAGGTCTAATTAAGCAAATTATCAGTTCAATTAAGTAATTGAGAGCCTAGTTGGAAAGCCATTTCTAAGGCTCGGGGGCTCCACCAAACCACAGTCGGAGCCATATTGTCCAAATTGAGAAAGTTTGGGACAGTAGTGAATCTTCCCAGGAGTGCCTGTCCTGCCAAAATCTCTCCAAGAGGAATGCGTAAAATTGTCCAAGAAGGCACAAAGAAACCTAGAACAACATTCAGGAATATGCCGGCCTCTCTCGCCTCGGCTAAGGTCAGTGTCATGACTCAACCATCAGAAAAACACTGGGCAAAAATTGGATTCATGGCAGAGTAGCAAGGTGGAAACCACTGCTCACTAAGAAGAACATGAATGCGCGTCTCAAGTTTTCAAAAAAGCACCTGGATGATCCTCAAGAGTTCTGGAACAATATTCTATGGACAGAGTCAAAAGTGGAACTTTTTGGCCAACATGGGCCCTGTTATGTCTGGTGAAAACCAAACTCTGCATACAACAATAAGAACCTCATACTAACGGTCAAACATGGTGGTGGTAGTGTCATGATTTTGGGATGCTTTGCTGCATAACCCTAACCTGGATGACTTACCATCATTGAAGGAACCATGAATTCTGCTCTGTATCAAAGAATTCTACAGGAGAATGTCAGGCCATCCATCCGTGAGTTGAAGTTGAAGCACAGATGGGTCATGCAGTATGACAATGATCCGAAACACACAAGCAAGTCTGTATCAGAATGGTTGAAGAACAAGAAATTTAATGTTTTGGAATGGCCTAATCAAAGTCCAGACCTAAACCTCACTGAGGATGTTGTGGCAGGGCTTGAAAACCCACAAATGTCACTGAATTGAAGCAGTTCTGCATGAAGGAGTGGGCCAAAATTCTTCCACGGCACTGTGAGAGACTGATCAATAACTACATGAAGCGTTTGGTTGCTGATAAAGGTGACGTAACCTGTTATTGAGTCTAAGGAGGTGAATACTTTTTCACACAGGGGCATTGGGTGTTGCATAACTTTCTTTAATAAATAAATGAAGTAAGTATCAAAATGTTGTGTTATTCATTCACTCAGAAGATCTGATAACATTCAATGTCAAAAATATGCAAAAATGCAGAAAATCAGACAGGGGCAAATACTTTTTCACAGTACTGTGTGTATATACAGAGCTGAAAAACAGTTCTGCTTTACTGCAGATTATTCTTATAGCACCACGCTTCATTGAATATATTATTTATAGCAATAAGCAGATGATTATACACTATAAGGTGGCAGGGGGAAGGTCAGATTCCTCCCTGCCTAAAAACATGTGAAAATGCATGTTTTGTTTAAATTAATTGCTTTTGTTTAATATATTTGTTAATTGTATTATTGGTTAATTGTTAATTATCCCCTGCACCTGGAGGTAATTGTAAATTAGAACCAGGTGCAGGGTATTTAAAGAGTGCAGCCAGTTTGTTCAGTAATGTAGTTGTTGAGTGCAGATCTAGAGGGTGGGTGCAGATCTAGAGGTAAAACCTATATTATGGTTTGTTTGGCAGGTAAACAGCGTAGCTGTCCTGCGCGTTAGTCAGGGACCTGCCAGTGTTTAGTTAGTGCTCTGAGAGAGCTAGGGGTTTGTTTGTTTGTTTGTTTTTGAGTTTCATTTATTTGTACTTTGAATAAAAGTGCGTGTAAGTGCTTAAAAATCAAAGTTTTTATTTTTATGTCACGTTTTATGGCACGGACCCAAACTATGGCAAGCCTGGTCACAACATGTTATATGATGAGACAAATGTTTAAAATATAATAATATATGAAAAGACCAAAGGCTTTTTTCTTGTGAAAAATGACCATTTTTTTTCTAAAAGACTTAATGTTACCAAAGTGTTAGAAAACAATGCAAATGTCAGCATATGCTAGACAGACAGATTGGTGTTTTTATTTTTATTTTATCCTGATTAAATATCAGAATACACAGCACAGTCTTTGCAATCAAATCAAGCCATTTTCTCAGGTACCTCTCTGTTTCTGTTTTCCCACATGCCGAATATCTTTTTTTAGACTGGCAAACTTGACAATGGTCTCCCATGCCACAGCATTTCCTGCTAGACCCTTCCTGGTGTCAGCCTTGATATCATGGGACAAACAACTCCAATAGCATTTCACAAGGGCAATAGGTCATTCATATCACTTTATCACTCATGATTGCCAGGAAGGTGCAGTGTCATCATGGGAACTTCCCAATCCAACCGTTTACCAGAAACAAAGACAACAAGTCGCTTATTTACGTCTACCCAGTAAGTGTCTTTGACCAGAATGCAAAGGTTTCTCACAGAGGAAAGTCTCATGGTTCTATGCTTGACTGCTGTACACCCCTTTTTATTACTATGAATTCTCACTGCAATAACACCATCCTGTTTGGTTATAAAATACCTGCAAATTAGTATTGTGTTTCAGGGCAGTAGGAGCTTTTGCATACAATTTATTGAAATGTAATATAGATAGACAGACAGACAGACAGATAGATCATTGTTTACTTTTTGGTGAACACTATCTAGGGTTTATTTTGTTTAGAAAATTGAGCATACAATGTTTTCCATGCTTCATATTATTCCTAGGAATAATTACTACCATCTTGCTGATGATTTCTGAGGAGTGTCGTCTGAGCTGCGTTTTGAATTCCAGTCTCAAGGGTAAATTGCCAGTATGCTAAATAATTTCCAGCTGTTGACACTGCATCAAGATTTGATATTATTTCATACAGGGTGGAGCTGAAGTTATGCAGCACTGACACATGCAACAAAATCCCTTATTTTTTCTCTTTAGTTTTCCATGTATCATACATTTTATATTTAATCTTCTCCTCGTTACAGCAGCAACTAAACTGAACACTATCCTGTGGTTTGTGCATTGCTAGACATTTTCATCAGGGAACATTAATAATCTATTTCACTGGCAATGTTATCTTATCCCTTAAATGGTTAACAGCTCTTCTAATAGAAAGCAGTGCTTGTCATTTGCTCAGAGGAACATTTTTTAAAATTTATTTAGTGCTGTTAGGCCAGAAGCTTAGACCACCATGCTGGTTCAGCTCACAACACAATCCAGATCAGACACTCATTTTTTTTTCCTTTGCCAAATTATACCTATATTTGGGACCCAAATAGGACTGTGCCTGCAAGAATTCATTGGCAGTTTGCGATTGCCAATAGAGTAATGTATCATTATCTCAATTATTATATATGAGCAGTACTGTAAGGCAAAGTGTAACACCCAGTAACACAACCTCGCTTAGCCAGGATTTAAACATGTACAGCCCACCTGAGTTTGGGGAAAAGAATAATCAAACTGTTTTTTTTTAGGTAAATGTCATCTTTCAATAATGTTATTAGACTGTTATTTTCTCCATAAACATATATGATACAGTATTAGTATTCATTTAGCAGGTGTGCTGGAATACAATATCAGAGCTTAAAGGAGTAGTTATCAGACAAAGCTTTTTAAATCAGAATAAAAAGGAAGAAAATATATTTTAAAACATTGGTTAGCACTTTTTAAATCTTGGTTAGTATAAAATATGTCATCATTTTTTTACATTATGAATGTACCTTTTTAATAACTTTATTTCTAATAATATTGTGTTGTTTATTTTTAGTAGACTTTGAACAACAGCAAATCAAGGCTCCTGTAAAAGAGAGTCCTCTCTGTATTACTCTGTACAGTGTGGGACTTGTACAGGGTAGGCTCAAAGAGATAGTAGCATGAGTAGTTCATTCCAACTTACAAAACCAGACTTGCAAAACCAGTGAAACTAATCATACAGTATTCACAAGACATGGTACTGTACGTGAATATTGTCATATTAGCTTCTAAGTCAATATATAAACATTGGTGTTTAATATTTTTCACCAATAAAACGTATAAATACCAACCTATCCTTGCATCATTTTGTTCAGAAAGGTTTGGGTCCTGAAAGTCATTGGGTCCTGAATGCCATTACTGGCACTGAATGAAAAGCAGCTATTTACCCTATTAAGGAGGTCGTGTAAGTATAGGCGCAGTGCAAATAATTGCGGATGCAAAATTCAAATTGCATTGCGACTACGCAATTATTTTTCACCGTGCCCTATGTAAGTTTAAGAGCAATGCAAATTACTCAACATGCACCAATAATGATCCGCAATCATGATAATAAGGATCTCAGTGAGCCCATCAGTCTATTTAGCAGTCATACTTGCAGAGGTAAGAGTACAGAGAGCAGTAGTCGCTGCATGACAATTGCAGAGCATGAAATTACAAAGCAAAAACAAAGTCAGAAGGGTAGCAAAGTCCTCTTGGTGCTCGGAAAAGAAAAGTTTTCTGAAAAGGAGTTGAGAGTTCTTACAGCTGAAGTCACAGCATGAAATGGAGTTGTTTGGAAAAGCCTCAGCCAACATCAGTTATGCTTGTATTCTTAGGGAATTGTATGTATTGTACTGCCCTTTTTAGCATGACATCCAGAAATGTGCCTAGCACTCTGGAAAAGGTGGATTGGGCTATCGCTCCTGACATTCCAACTGTGGTCTGAGAGGAAACACAGCACTTTTTCATGTGGTAGGATAACGGTCCCTAGATTGACACTGCTATCTAGCTCATCCCTCAATTCAGCTATTACGACTAGGATGACCTGCAGAGTGAGATGATAATACTTTAGCACCACATCCACTGGCATCCCAAAAAGGTGACCCTGGGATTGAATATGCAGGGTCTTCTTCGTCTTGCCCTTCACCTCCAAACATGTTCTTGCCTATGTTTTGCACCTTGTAAGAAGAGATGTAAAGTTTTTGGAGGGTCAGCAATTGCTCAAGCGCAAGGCAAAATCCTTATATAACATTATAATGTTTGCGCCTGCATAGTATCCAGATCCCACCCAGTTCCATGCTCCTTTCTTCATTTGAATGCACTTCAATATCATTTTAATGGATTAATGATGGCAAAGTGCAAATTTGTGCTTTTACCACATCCCAAGTAAAATGTTACATTTAAACTACTGCAGCATCTGTATTCACAATAACTCCTTGCAAAAGTAATACTATTCATTTGGGTTTGGGATTTTTTTATGCTCCAGCTCATATAAACGACATTGCAAAACAAGAAAATACTGACAGCCACACTTAGCTAGTACATTATGAAGCCTGGTTTGGTAGCAGAACTACTTAAAACCCAACCTCAGATCATTGTTTTATATCAGGGCTAATAAGAACATAAGAACATAAGAAAGTTTACAAACGAGAGGAGGCCATTCGGCCCACCTTAATTGTTTGGTAGTTAATAGTTTATTGATCACAGAATCTCATCAAGCAGCTTCTTGAAGGATCCCAGGGTGTCAGCTTCAACAAAATTACTGGGGAGTTGGTTCCAGACCCTCACACTTTTCTGTGTAAAAACCTCCTATTTTCTGTTCTGAATGCCCCTTTGTCTAATCTCCATTTGTGACCCCTGGTCCTTGTTTCTTTTTTCAGGTCGAAAAAGTCACTTGAGTCGACATTGTCAATACCTTTTAGAATTTTGAATGCTTGAATCAGTTTGCTGCATAGTTTTCTTTGTTCAAGGCTGAATAGCCTAGGGCTTTTTATAGATTCCTTCTTCAATTTCAGTATTTCCCATATGATATTTATAATGCACATTTTTATTGCCTGTGGGCAGTACCTTACACTTTTCTTTACTAAATGTAATTTGCCACGTGTCTGCCCAGTTCTGAATCTTGTCTAGATTATTTTGAATGGCCTTTGCTGCTGCAACAGTGTTTGCCACTCCTCCTATTTTTGTGTCGTATGCAAATCTAACAAGTTTGATTACTATACCAAAATCTAAGGCATTAATGTAGATTAGGAATAGCAGAGGACCTAATATTGATCCTTGTGGTACTCCACTGGTTACCTTGCTCCATTTTGAGATTTCTCCTCTAATCAGTACTTTCTGTTTTCTACATGTTAACCACTCCTTAATCCATGTACATGTGTTTCCTTAAATCCCTACTGCGTTCAGTTTGAGAATTATTCTTTTATGCAGGACTTTGTCAAAAGCTTTCTGGAAATCTAAATAAACGATGCCAGATGCTTTGCAATTATCCATTTTCGATGTTGCATCCTCAAAAAAATCAAGCAGGTTAGTTAGACACAATCTCTCTTTCTTAAAACCGTGTTGATTGTCTCCCAGGATACTGTTACCATACAGGTAATTTTCCATTTTGGATCTTATTATAGTTTCCATAAGTTTACATATAATAGAAGTCAGGCTTATTGGTCTGTAGTTACCTGGTTTGGTTTTACTTCCCTTTTTGTGGATCGGTATTATGTTTGCAATTCTCCAGTCTGTTGGTACAACCCCTGTGTCAAGAGACTCTTGCTGTTGTAATATTGGAAAAACATTTTGGAATTGGCTTTAGCCCCCTTAGCAATGTTCATTTCTATCTCTCTCTTGGCCTTTCTAACTTGACTTGCTTTTGCAGTTCCGAGTACTCTTTTTGTGTACTTTGTTTTTGGTCTATTTTAAATGTAGTGTAAAGAACCTTTTTTTCTCTGAATATTTTTATTTAATTGATTATTGAACCATTTTGGCAATTTTATTTTAGATTTAGATTTATCTACTGTTGGGATGTAACTGTTTTGCACCTCAGGGTCTGGGAGTCTAAAAGCTTGTCAACAAATAAAATAGGGAAAACATACTGAACGCATTTCTGTTCTCATTGCAAAAACACTTACAAACCACTATCTTCTTTATTTAATGATATCTTCTTGTGTTGTATTTTTCATAATTTGGCAAGTTAAAGGAGCGGGATAAACAAATGAATCTTTGCCAGATTCATATGGTATTTTTCCAGTGTTCTTATAAATAATAAGGGGAATCCTGTCTTCTAAATGGATTCAGAAACTCAACATGTTATTCATTAAGGACTTAACATGACTATTGTACAAAAACAGCAACAGCAAGAAGAAGAAGAAGAAGAAGAAGAAGAAGAAGAAAAGAAGAAGAAGAAGAAGAAGAAGAAGAAAGGAAAGGAAAGTAAATGTTAAATAATTCCGCTTTCACTGGTACATATTCACAGGATGTAAGCTGGTACTATTGTCACAGGAATTAAAACAATAGTGTATTTATAATTTCCAGTAAGGCCCTGGCAGCAAGAGGCAGCTAAAAACAGAAAGAAAAACTGAGACATCCCAATGAGTTTATAAAAACAAAGTTAATATGCAAAATGCCTGGGCCAAACATGCAAAGTGGTGCATCCAGTTAATTAAACTATCTGTTTAAACCTGTTAAATGCAAAAAAATTCTAATTCCATGTGTATATGTTTCAAACATATATATATATATATATATATATATATATATATATATATATATATATATATATATATATATATATATATATATATAAAGATTTAGGCATCTAGCCTTAACATGCTTGTTTCCTAGCCTTAGCATTAGGATCCCAAACTCCTGTGTTGGGCCTTTTAGCTAGAATGTTCTTTAGGTTGAACAATTCTGTGACTGAATTCACTCTGACAACTGAATAGGCTCTTTAAAAGAGCTGCTGCATGGCTTTGGTTTAAAAACTTCCTGACTGTTGCGATTACCTCAAGCAGGAAAATGCTAATTTACTAAATTGTTCAGAGGAAAAAACGTAATGCATAAATCAAAATTAATGTCACTTGGTAAGAGTCGACGTTAGCATTTTTTAATGGTGAAATAAAACAGCTGTAAGGCATTAAAAAAAATTCCAACCACCCTGTAAGGTTATAATTAAAGTTCACAAATCAATAACAGTTTATTTAACAACCACAACTTTTAACTTAACAACTTTAAAAGTTATAAACTGTTTATAAATGTTGACATTGCACAGTGTTGCTTTACACAAAGAACAATTATTGTTTTATATTCAGGCTGGATTGCAGTCATCTAATCGTATTGAAGTTCTGCACTACTAGTCATTTTAGATGGACTGTTTTTCTTTAGAATGGGAATTTGGACTAACATAGTTAGTTGGATAACATAATTCTTTGTGAATAATGTTCACCTGAAAAAAAAAAGTAAATACACTGGAAATTAAATGGTAATATTAAATGGTAAGATACATAAATACATATTATACTGTACTAAAATCGGAACCTATATTTTTCCCATTTTTACAGCAACACTTGATCAAAACTTAACTCATAAATAATGTCTGAACCCAGGAACAATGCAGACACAACCTAGATTTTATGTTATTCAAGAACCTGGATATATGGACAGTATGTCTCAACTGGTAACTTCACCATACATCTCTGAATAGGTTTTAATGCAGGTGCTGAGACCCATACACCCCCCCCTCTCCCAAACATTTTGTCATTATAACATTGAATAATATCCTGTCTAGACATGCCTCCTTTCCATTTAAAAGGGCTGATTCAATATTAATATCCAGTTGCTCACTATTGCCCTTTTTGTTGAGCAGTCTAATGTCAGACAGCATCCCTGTGTATTGTAATCTAGTTTTCTTCATCGTATACTGCAGTCTCATTCTTAACTCTTCTTTATCAGGGTCCATGGGACTGGACAAGTTTCCCCTTGACATGTTTTTAAAGAAATTAAGCAGAAACATTTTTCCCACCCATTGAGCAGGAAGCTAGAGACCTAGACAGATTCAACTTTTGCTAGTGAAAAGACCCCTGACCCCCAATCCGAAGGGACCTGCACAAACTGCTAAGCCACAGAGACCTATTTAGTGCCACTGTCATACTGGCAGCTGTGATTTGTTCAAAATATGTAACCTTCTGGCAACTGTGATTGGGACTATAACCTTCGGAGCAAATCGAGGATATGGGACTTTCATAGCAGTTCATTTCCCATCGTTTCTGGGTCCGATATACTTTCACCACAGAATTAGATAATTTGATGATTGGATTTTCATGCTTTTCATGCTTTTGCCACTTTTGCTTTGTGGTCGTAATGCACAAAGACACTTTTGAAAACTTTGCATTTTCCCTGAGCCTTCAATTTACATATTTAACAAGCCATAAAGAATGTGTATGGAGGAGCAACAACACAAAACAATACTTCAATTGTAAACCAAGGCTTTGTTTACACCATTTTTTGCCAGTTCATTATCTATCAGGGCAAAGTTATGTCAGTACAACAGTGAGTCTAATCTGCCTTCTGTAAAGTAGATGTAATCCCAGATTCATATATCAGACGAAGGACACCTAACTGCATCATAAGGGTTGCTTTTATATGTGGTAACTCCAAGTTCCTTCACTGCAGGATTTGAACATGTGATCTGCTATGGTCTGCTTGACAGCTGTGGGGTTGTTGTTGTGATAAATACCCAATACACAGCTGTAGTAGATGGTATTGTAGTAATTTGGGCTGGGCAACAAAAAAATGTAGGTCATGCTATTAAAGTGTTGTAGGCCAATAAGGTTTTCAATGGAAACCGCGCATGATAAATATCCTGGCTTTTTTTCATAGGGTAACATTTAATGTAAAAAATTGGACTCACCAACCAGTTGGAAGCAGTTCTGGTAACTGAAATGAAACCCATAGTGTCATCCAAAGTGACATCAAATGACAAATTCTATACTGATATTTTCCATGACAGAATTGTAAATATCTTGTTATTTTTGTGTTGTTCTATTTGTTATCAAGACAGTATAATATTACTACTACTACTACTACTACTACTAATAATAATAATAATAATAATAATAATAATAATAATAATAATAATTGCAGTAAACATGTTTTACTTATTTTTATAAAAAAAGTCAACAAATTAAAAAGGATAAAAGGATCAAATGTTATGCCCAGGCTAGAAAAATGCTGTAAACCAGTCAGGATTTGATTTTATCAACCTTTCCCCCATGGGGATAGGTCACAGATGATTTTCTTATATCATTTTACAATACTGGAGAATCACTCTGCATCAACAACCTGACCATGATAAAACAAAGATTACCCCTGGTTGATTTCTAGGGTATTCCTTGCTTTAAAAAAATGCAGCTGTGACTTATCTTTCCAGTATACAGTAGGCTGATCAAATTAACTTTTAAGTTAAGCCAAGGTCCTTTACATGTTAAAGCTGTGACTCCCTTATGGTTCTTAGTTATACCATTCCCTTGGGAGAACCTTTTGGGGTCAGACCACCACCATTGTTGTGTCTGAAGTCTGAATATTGTCTTTCAAGAGTCTCAAATTAAAGTCCCTTGAAACAGTGCTGCCATATGAAGGCCCTCAGTTGGAGAAATATCTTGGCTGTTGCTCTTTATTTCACAGCAGTCACTTACAGGCCTTTCTGGTTGAACCAGCTTGCTACCTCTGATGTTTAATGGGTTGGTCATTTAAACAGGGCTAATAAAGCCACCGCTGATGGGATGTGGTCTCTTAATAAACTGTAAATTCTACACATTTTCTCACATAAATGGTTTTGGTGCTGGGAAGATCTAGAACGGGAACACAATCTTCCTGTGGCCATTATGAAAATGTAACATTTTACAGGGTTTTTTTTTATTTTTCTTTTTTTTTTTTTTAAACCATTGAAGTATCATACATTTCCTCCAATTTCATCCTGTACTTAAAGTACAGTATAGGAATGGCTGTTTTGTCACATGACTTCTAATACGTAATGGCTTGCCTTTTTTTTTTTTTTTTATAGATATCACATCTTTATAGTGCTGAACTAGGCAAAAGCATGCAATTTTTTTACAAAAGGAGAATCTTTACAATTTATTAACTACACATGCGTTTAATCCAATTGTGTAGCTCTATTTTGCAGAGTATACAGCTGCAAATTACATAGATTATAACCTATGGAATAACATCTGGTGTTCCTGGAGTATAAAGGGGGGAATAAACATATACCATGTCAAATAACACAAGTTCATTTCATAATCCCTGTCACTGATTTACTGATAGCTGACATAGTTAAGACTGTAAAACTATCATGCTGAGTAAAAGTAACTGCTTTTTTATTGAAAGTGACAAATGAGAGCTAAATGATTGCAGGTGCTGTTATTTTTATATATTTTCTCATTAGGAGCAGCAAAGTTGTTTTCAATTCCACTGCATTAGAATAGGTCTTATACACAACAGACTGTTCACGATTGACAAATTGCATTTTATAAACCTAGCATTAAATTATTCTATAATAGTGTCGCTTTAGAAATAGAAATCACTGTTCATTTTTTTTTGGCCAGATGCTTAAAAAGATGGTCTGAAGGAATGGGTGCTTAGTTTGTTTATTCCTATTCATTTTACACAATTACTCATGCTTAATTAGGCTGAAACAAAGATTAATATGAATTAGCCTATCCACGTGGACGATTAATTTAGAACAGGTTTGTACAGTATCCTTACCAAGTTTAAATTATTGTCTAAATTATTGTTTAAAAAACGCCGCCCACACTCTGGCGGGACAGTGCTCTTTATAGCGCCATGCTCCCCCCCTCGCTCAGGACAGGGGACTGAAATCACAACAAGGAGATAGGCTGACAGCAAACTAGCAGGAAAAACAAGACTACACACATAGGGAGAAAGAGAAGGGTGTAGACACAACAGTCTCAAGCATGCATGCTCTCACACAGACAAGCACAGCGCTTACATACAAAGCAAACAGTGTAGCATAAAATCACAGCAACATTTGAAGAATTTCCCACCCCGTTCCGAAGTCCATTTTTAAGTCCTGTCCCAATAAGGGTCCTTAAGGCTGCCCCGGCACTGTAATATTTATTTAAAGAGTAAAGAACAACATGGAACAATACATAACACAACATAATATAAAAACACAAACACAAACCCCCCCCCCCCCCCCCCCCCCCCCCCCCAAGGTTGGTGCCCCCTTTCCTCTATGGATTTCATCCCACTGGATCATGCCTCCACAGTCTGGGGGCAGAGCATGCACAAAGGGCTGGGGGTAAGTCACATTTGAAAACGTCTGCGAGGGGTTAATTATACCCTGTTAAAAAAATGGAAATGAATCATTTGATGATTAGGGTTCCTGGAAGCCAGATTTATGATATTCCAGAGAGTGTTCCAGCAAATCTCGTCATCTCCAAAATTCAGATCTCTATTCCATACAGTAAAAAGTGCTAGAGGTTTATAAGAGGTCTTTAAAAGAGAGATGTAAATGGCTGAAGCTAACCCTTTTATTTTGACCTGTTTAACTAATAAATTGTGAAATGGGTGTATAGGCAGCTGTGCTCCCCAGGGAACCCCATAGGCACGCATTGCAGAACGGAGACGTAAATAGAAAAAGAAAGAAGATCCTGGCAAGTTATAGTGAAGTTGCAAATCGTGGAACGTACGCAGACCGTTGTCATTAAAAATATCCGCAAAATTATGTATACCATTATTACTCCAATGTGAAAAAGAGAAAGGAGAATTGCCTGTGAGGAGTTTGTAGTTATGAAAGATAGGTGAATCGGAATGCCATTTAGTTTGGGAATTTGTAAGCTTCTCTACCAGACGCTACGTAGCAATTACATGAGAAATTAAAGGGCCAAAGCGCAATTTACACTGTCTGAGGGGGGCATTGGCATAGATTAAATCTTGGAGTCTATAAGGGGAGATTATGTATTCCTCAAGAGGACGCCAAGATACAGGAATATCAGGAGTAAGCCAAACAGAGATTGGGCATAGACTAAATGAGTAGAAATAAAATGTAAGATTCTGGAGAGCCAAACCCCCCATGGATTTTTCGCGCTGCAAAATGGAAAATTTGATGCGTGGTTGTTTCCCTTTCTATATAAACTTGGAGATTGTTGTATGCAGTCTATCCCAATACCCTGAAGGGGGAGATAAAGGAAACATTGAGCTATAAAAATTAATGCGAGGAAACACATTCATTTTTATGATGGAAATACGAGCCTGAAGAGAATTAGGAAAGTGCATCCACCTGTTCAAATCTGTATTCACCTGCTTAAAGACTTTACTAAAGTTATTTACTGTGGCATTATGTAAAGAAGGATAAATCTCAACACCCAGAAATTTGAAGTGTTTAATCAGCGGCACTATCGAGGGTATGTTGGTTCTTGTCATTGCAGAATTTAAGGATAGCAATGCAGATTTAGACCAGTTAACTTTGTATCCCGATATTGCACTGAAATCATCGAAAATAGTCAGCAGATGAGGTAGGGATTGGGAAACATTGCCTACGTATAATAATATCTCATCTGCATACAGCGATATGTGATGTTGGGTATTAGTGACAGAAATAGGGGTAGAGTCAGTTGATTGACGGACTGCCTGAGTTAGAGGTTCATGAGATAGGGCAAACAACAAGGGTGAGTGAGATAACAAACTGGGGAGAACACGATTGGCCTGTCAAGACCATTGCGGAGGGATTGGCATATAAAAGCTTAACCATATTAATAAACCCGGAACCCAAACCCATATAGTCCAGAACTGACCACAAGTAATCCCATTCGAGTCTATCAAATGCCTTCTCAGTGTCTAATGAGAGAACTGCACATGGGGAAGCAATGTCAGCAGCAGCATGTATAACATGTAGGAGACGGCTGATGTTATCAGACGAAAGGCGAGATTTAATAAAGCCTTTCTGATCATGACGTACTAGTTTGGTCACATAGGCCTCAAGACGACGTGACAGCAGTTTAGCATACAGCTTGATGTCCGAGCCAATCAGAGATAGAGGTTGATAGTTCGCACAGGAAGTGGGATCTTTGTCCTTTTTCAGCAAAAGAGATATAACTGCGCTATTAATATCTCTCCAAAATGAACCTTTGTCAATAGCAGAATGTATCATATTGAGCAACAAGGGGCCTAGTTGGGGCCAAAAAGTCAAATAAAGTTCAGGAGGGAGACCATCAATGCCATGGGATTTGCCCTTCTTCATGTCTTGTAGTGCCTCCAGCAGCTCAGCTAAGGATATAGGAGCACCAAGCACAGCTGATTCTGTAGGTGAGAGACGAGGCAGTTGAAAGGTTTGAAGGAAATTCATATAGTGCTGTCGATCATGTCTAATGTCAGAACTGTATAATTTGGAGTAGAATAAACGAAATGAAGAGTTCATCAGCATAGGATCTGTCAATAATGCCCCCTGTGAAGATTTGATAGAGGGGTATCTGCAAAATGTTCATTGTTGCGGAGTTTCAAAGCCAGCAGGTGGCTAGGTCGACTGCTATTGAAGTAATAATTTTGTCTAGACCTATGTATGAGAAATTCGGCACAATGTCTAAGTAGTACATTTAGGTCTTTTCTAAGCAGATTAACTTCCAAGGCAATAGAATCAGAAAAGGTTAGTTGTTGGGCATGTTCTAAAAAAGCTAATTTGGATTCTAATTCAGTAATTTTGCTGAGACGAGAATTTTGTAATTGAGAAGCAAATATGGTGGAATTATTCTTAAAAAAGCCCTTAACTGCATCCCATAAAATGCGGAGGTCATCAACTGAGCCCCGATTGAAATTAAGGAACTCCTCCAATTTAGATTGAAATTGCGTTCGGAACAATTCATTTTGTAGCAGCGTGGAATTAAAACGCCAGCGGGGGGCACGCTTAGGCCTATTGGCCAGTACGATTTTACAAAAATTTGCATGATGATCAGATAATGACATAGGCAACAGCTCAGCAGTGCGTATTGAGGGAAAAAGAGCCTGGGAAGCAAAAATGAAGTCAATTCTGGAGTATGATTTATGCTTACCTGAAAGAAAAGTAAATTCCCTAGCCGAAGGGTTGAACACACGCCATAGATCTACCAGGGCCAAATCCGACCCACATTTTCTTAGAGCTGTGGATGCCAAAGACTGGGTCTCTTGTGACTTTGATCTATCAAGCATATAATTCATGGTAGCATTCATATCTGCACTGAGAATTACCTCAAATTCAGCCGGCTCTAGCAGAGATTCCATGAGTTAAAAAAGTCTGGATCGAGCGTAGTAGGGGCATACACCAAAACAAAGGCAAATTTTCTACCTGAAATAATAGTTTTCAGAAATGTCAGTCTTCCTAGATCATCACCTCCTGATCCCAATATAGAAATCTGAAGATTTCTTCGCAAGATAATTAAAGCACCTTTAGTTTTGTTTTCTGCAGCAGAAAAAACTGCCACATAGTAGTATTTATTGGCCAACCTAGAAACATCATGTTGTATTAAATGAGACTCCTGTATCATTGCGACATCTATCTTTTTTCTACGCAGCAAGTCCAAACGGCTGGTGCGTTTTGAGGGAGTATTTAGGCCATTTACGTTCCATGATAGAACAGAGATATTAGTCATAAGTATCAAAAATCAAAACCAATGCCAGGATCAAGCAGATAGTGGTTTGTGTGAATAAAATGTATATACCAGCATCTAGCAGAGAGCAGAAAGACAGAGTGTCAAAGACAGTAGTGCAGTCCATAACCCAACTCCTCAAAAGGGCACCAACCCAAACCTCCCCAACCCCAAACACCCAAAGTAACCCCCCCCCCCCCCCCCCCCCCCCCCCCCCCCCCCCCCCCCCCCCCCCCCCCCCCCAAAAAGATAACCCATTAGGAAGAGAAGGATCCCCAGTTGGGGATCCTTTGCAACCCAGTTCCCTTCCCATATTGAATCTGTGACATTTACACCAGCAAGGAGCGCAGTCAAAACGCCACTGCCCGTCTCCCTATAATACAAGCAGATATAAAAAAGCTAAGAATTCCCCATAAAACACAAATAGTAATAATAACATATCATTTAAAAAAAAGAAAAAAGAAAATCAAATAATTATATAGATAAACAAATAAATAAATAAAAGTTATAAAAAAAAATAAAAAAATACAGTACTTACAAATATAGACCTGAATTCCTCTAAGAGTTTTCAGCAGTCAGTTTTGTCCAGTTCTTTTTCTTGATTTGCAGTATACTTCCTAACTAGGTTGCAGTCTTTGGGGGTTTTGGCATCAAAAGAGCACAGATTGCAGTCAGCATCTGGTCCCTGAACCCGGTCCCTGGTCCCACAGCTGTGTTTCTTCTCTTCTGCACCAGCTGCCACCACCAGCAGAAGCAGGGTCAGATTTCCACTATTCTGTAACATTCAGCCTCGTACTAATAATCTCTGATCTCCCCTCACTGTGACAATGGAAATTAATAATAGCTTCAGTTGTTCATCTTTTCATCCAGCAGAACGTCTCTGGGTTGAAGAACATTAAAAAGCTGCCTAACCATGAGATTTCCTATTAAAGTTTTTTCACACTCCCAGTATGAAGCACCAAGGAGTAATAATATAAAGACACTGGTAGCTGTCTGAGTGGAGTTGTGTTATAGACACGTCTGTCAGCTATGGTGATTAAACATGGCACTTTTAACACAGCAGATGCTACGTTGGTCTCTGTAAATGAAGACCAGGATTAGATCCTCAGTCACTATCTTCTATATTCTTGTAGGTTAGAATATTATGACATAGTACAACTACACACAGAAAATAATGATATTTCTAACTGGTTATCTGTCATGGATACTGAACTGGTTAAGTGTTGAGTTGGCAGGGAATATTTGAAATTCATATTGCATATATTTATAGTGCACACAGACTAGTAACCAGTTATCGAGAATTACAACAATGCTTCTACCTCTAAAGCACCATCAGCATATATCTAATACCTTACAGGCCATACTGGGAGTTGCAATGTATCAGATTGCTATAGTACTAGCTCCTGTTCACAACTTTCAGATCTACAAGCCATCTCAAATGGAACAATTGCTTTTAACAGTGTATCTAGCTAGTTTGATTCAGATAGTCACTTCATTAAAGTATACATTTACACTATATGGCAGATTACCTTGAGGCATAGCAGGTCTATTTTATTACCAGAAGAGCTTTGGAAATGAAATACAAAGATATTATGAAGTCTAAAGATACTATTAATAGCATAAAAAAATAAGCTTATAGTTAAATACAATGTTATACTGTGGCTTACATATACTGTTTTATTTTTAAGGATATTTACTGTTTTGTTTTACAGAAGTTAAATTGAACTACATTTTATTTATTGTCTTAACCAAGATAAAGACCCCTGACATAAGAAAATGGTATTGCAAGATATTGTTTAATTTATTTATAGCTCATTATAAATCTGAATACCATGTCAAAACAGATATGAATGGATTCCACATTTCCATTTGAATACAGGTATACATACAGAAAACCTGCTTTGGGAGATAAAATCAAATGAGGGTAACGTGACTGCCAAAATTCCTAAAGCAAAAAAGAAATTTAAGAAAGATAGAATTGGGTCACCTGATAAAAGCGCAGCTGCCTTGTGTACAGGGTGAGTCATACAGCGTAGGTTGCATTGGCTTTGGCGCTCCCGTTGGTTAGGGAGGTAAAACCAGCAGGGACTGTTTGTACTGATCACTCTACAGCGAACTCTGCTGGCCAGGCGCCCAGTGAGCTCAGAGCGGACATCTACAGAGCTGGCCTGTGTCCTCCAGAGGTCAATAACTCACTGACATCCACTCCTGGGTTCCTAAGTGAAAAAATAAGCTGGCTTGGTCGTGGGATCGGAGGACGCCCACTGAATCTTCAGGTCTCAACAAATCAAGCTACCACCTATTTGGTAACTGTGACAAGCTCCTTCTAGTGTTACATGAGTTTAATGTTCAGTTACCAGTGTTTTTACTGGCATATTAAAGATGGCTCCTCTGTGAAGATAATGAAGCACAAGGACAAGCAAGTGGTTCAATTTGTCATTGTAAGCGGTTTTCTTGAAATTAAAAACCTCACATGGGAAACAAGAAAATGAATCCCTAAACTACATTTGTTGCTTAAAAAGTTACTTGAAAAGTTCCATCTCCAATTCCACTTCACAGACATTTCATTCTGTTGAATGTAGCAACCTACTGTAGGGTAAAAAAGGGTGTGACATAATTTGTCACCCCAAGGGTTTACCTAAAACATGATCCTACATTGTGGTTACTCAAATAACCACAAGATATACATCACACACTCTGCTTTTAATGCAATTCCATGTGATTTTGGACAACTATGTTTGTGATTTCTACTTGAGTGCAATAGTTCCAGTTCAACACATGCTTCATTGGGTGAAACAGTTTCGTGCAGTGCAGTGGTCTGCCTGGCCAGAATGAGTGACTGCTTCACCAGTGTGGAATGTTTGCTGACAAAGCTTTGTGGAGTCAAGGAAAATAGTTTTATTGATGCATTATGGTACAGCAAAAATGGCAGCAAGCAACTTATGCAAAGAAGGACCAATCTGTAGCAGCATGCCTTGAGAGCCCAATGTCCCTCCAGCAGTTGCCCATGGTTGGTAGACGGATTGCAACAGGCCATGTCACAGTCAGCTGCTGACAATGCACTCATAGATATGGGTATTTGTAGTTCCAGTCGGTGTATGAGAGGAGGCAGATGCCAGAATCCACACAAAGCTGTTCTGGCTAGCTATGACACACATTCAGACATAGCTGACCTTGAAATTTAAGGATGTTCTACTTGCCTTTATTTAGGAAATAATGTTTTTTAATAATTATTACCAGGAACAGTCACAGATAATGTTCTTAAAACATAACTAGGGCAACAACAAGACTGGAACTAAGTTGAACACAATTTGTGCTGCCTGAATAAGCAGTGGAAACTCAATAGCAACGAGGTTGTTAATATTAATATTATACCATGAATGCATTGGATTAATTGGGTTTTAAACTGCTAAAACCTCCCTTTTGTTTCTATATGTATAACACGTTTATATACAAAAAATTATGAAAATAACGACAATAAGAATTACAAGTTTTTTTTTCTTTATTAAAAAATAATAAACAATCATTGGGTGAAACAGTTTCGTGCAAAAAGTGACTGCTTCACCAGTGTGGAATGTTTGCTGACAAATTATCTGCTTAAAGCTGCTTTTTATCTGCAAAGCATAAATCAAACACGCAGGTCATATAAGATACAAGATATCTTAGTTACACAAGACACAATTAAAGCTACCTTAGCACCCATATCATCTCATTGTAAAATTTTACCAAGGCCCTTGAATAAATATGAGATGGTCTATCAGTTACTACAATACACAGGTACATATTTTCAAAGTGTTTACTCCAGTCTTTATTAACTCCCTCTATAAATTATGAATGTGTTTATCTTTTACCCCCAAATGTTAAAGGACCCAAATCCTTTATATATATCCTTAACCGTTATATCACAACATTTTATATTCTGATTACAGTGTGTAAGTATATACATGTGTGTGACAAAGTGCCCGCCCCTGTGTGTAATTTGTATTGTTGTTTGTTAATGTTGGTGTATAGTCATTGGTACACGGGATATAAATGGGTCTGTGTAACATGAATGTTTAAAATGTATATTTATATACCAAAGACCAATTTCATAACCAACCCGTATATAATTTATATATGAGTATATAATATGTGTACACATAAAAACCAAATAAAGAGACAGGTCAGCCAATAAGTGTAACATATATTGCTTTTTATATATGTGAAATATGTATTATTTCCGTATGGGGAAACAAAGTCTTCTCCTCTGAACAGAATGCACAGGTGACGGGATGAACATATCACCCCGTGGTGATAATGCAGTGGATGATCCCCTGAACACTTGGGCAGGGGTGGCTTGTACAACGGGTTGAAGAACAGCGGCTCCTCCAGCATCAAGCTTGTTGTCAGAGAGTCCCTCCACCCTGAGCACAAGGCATTCAGCAGGTTCCTGTAGACGTCCGGGACCCTGGAGGTGTCTATCTTGGACAGGCTACCAGTCCCAGTCCGGCCCCCCTCACTCTGCACAGAAAAGAGAAGGTTATGCGCCTCCTGCTCAGCTCTGGAGAAAATAGCAGCCTCGGGCAGCCAAAAAGCAGCCAAATGACTGCACACATCTCTCAGCCCTTGGCCCCCCTCACCCGTGGGTAGGTATAGGATGTGTGGCCGGCCGTAGTCGGTGATGTCCATTCCAGAAAAACTGCAGCAGCTCTCTTTGGATCTCAGTCAGTTGCCCCAGGGGATGTTCTAGGGCAGTGTGGCAGAGCAAAGCTCTGCCCTTTAAATTGGCAGGGATGGGGTTAACTTCCCCTACCTGCCTGGGTTTATTATGTTCAGGTGGCTGGGGTTGATTAGTTGATTAGGTTGATTAACGATCAATCAGCGCCCAGCCACCTGATATAAAAGGAGGCCTCTGCTTCTCATTTGGGAGAGGGAGCTGAGGAAGCAGGTTGGTTTTTTTTTGGTTGTTTGGAGAGCTTGAATCCAGTGAAGGCATTGCCCAGCCTGGAGATTGTTATTTTTGTAAATTTTGCTTTTTGTCTTTCTTTGTGTTTAAATTGTTTTGTTTTGGCCCTTGTGCCCTTTCATTTTGTGTTTATTTATAATAAAATAGTTATTTTTTTGAACTGCAGTCTGTCTCTGGGCCTCTATCCACTCACCAGCCTGCCACAGGCAGGCACACCAATCTATGACAGAGCATGGAGGCCACCAGACTATTTATCACAAGAACCCTACCCCTGTATGAGAGCTGAGGGAGCAGCCATCGCCAGCGCTGCAGCGTCCCCTTGACTTTGTCCACCGGATGGTGTTGAGGCTGTTCTTCAGTACCGGAACATCAGACTGAGAAGTGATAAAAACAGTGACATCGTCAGCATTGGCAGACAGCTGGACTGGGGGGGCGCTGGGTGCTGAGGGCACTGCCAGACTGTCAAAGCAGGGGTTCAATACAGCGGGGGTATAGTATGCCTGATGACTTCCCCTCTGTACAGGTGAAGAGACGGCTCAGACTGTTGTTGATTTTTAAAACATTTTTGTACAGTAGATTAATAAAACAAATAAAATTGGGCCCAAAATCAAAAGATTCCATTGTTTTAAAAAAGAAACACATGAATCTACCCTTGCAAATGCTTTTTCCTGGTCAAGAGAGATAATCCCCAGGTCAATGTTAAGAAGGTCACTGACAGTCAGAATGTCTCGAATTAAAAAGATGTTATCAAAAGTTGTCCTTTCAGGGATGCAGTAGGACTAGTCCTTGTGAACCACCATGTTAATGCACTCCCTCATTTTATTGTCCAGGGTTTTTGATAACATTTTGTAATCCGAGCAGAGAAGCTCGACAGGGCGGCAATTTTTCAGTTGTTTTAAATCCCCTTTCTTTGGCAACAAGGTTAGCATGTTCCTTGCGGCAAGTCCTGCTCTCTGGCACACTCTTGAAGACCTGGAACTCTCTCCTCTCCGAAGTCAGACCACTGTCCTTTATAGGACTTTGCCTGCAGGCCGTCAATGCCTGCAGCATTTCCTGATGACAGCTGGGTGATGGCCTCTTTCATCTTCTGCAGTTTCAGAGGGCCCTCCAGGGGGTGCTTTTCCTCTGGGGACAGTCTGGGTGGTCCTGGAGCAATAGGGCAGTCTGCTCCTCATCGCAGGGCTCTACTGTGAACAGCACACGACATGGCCTCTCTGTTCATCTCCTGGCTATGCATCTCCTTGTAATATGTGTAATGTGTTCAAATCTTTTTGTACCTGTCAGAATTCGTGCAGCTGTATTCTGAACCTGCTGTAAGAGATTGATAAATTTACAAGGTAGCGCAGCCAATAGGGTGTTACTGTAATCCAGATGAGATGAAACAAACAAATGAATTAAAATTTCTACGTCCAATTCTGCAAGATGCAAATGGACTTGAGATATATTCTGAAAATGATAATAAGCAGACTTCACTACAGTTGAAATGTGATGCTGAAAACTAAGAGTAGAATCAAATAAGACTTGTGAAGAGCTAATGGGGGGGGGGGGGGGGGGGGGGGGTGGGGTCGCACACACGGGTGTCATTGGTTGTGGGATTTTATTTAATGCTGTTTTAGAGCTAATTAAAAGAAATTCTGTTTTTTGCATTTAACTGCAAAGAAATTGACATCCAAGTCCCTATTTTGCCAATGCAAGTTGATAGTCTGGAGTTTACGTTTACATCATCTGAACTCATTTTAAAATTAATCTGGATGCCGTCGGCATAAGAGTGGAAATTAAAACCATGTTGTCTCATCACATTACGCAATGGTAGCATATACACATTAAAAAGTAAATGACCAAGAACAGAGCCCTGTGGAACCCCAGAAACAACAAGAGAATTAGTTGATTTTGATCCTCCAAAGGACAGAAATTGATGTTTGGAGGTTAAGTGGGATCGCAACCAGGAGAGTACTGTGCCAATAGCAATGCTTTGCGCACAGTAAGACGGAAGTCTCCATTGAATATCAGTAACTGAAGTATCTTGTTAAACAGAATATCTTTTGAAATGCCCTTCTAATAAACTGCAATATTATGAGTTAGGCTGGATTTTCATTGATTCAAATATTAGTGTGTGCTCCCATTGGCTAGAAAGGTTGTAGTGTTTTCAGCACAGTGTGAGATTGACAGTTGGAAGTTTGTCTGTTTGTTGGGAAGTTTGTCTGGTTGATTGGAAATTTGCAGGTCCGTACAGCCTTTCATATTAATACATTGACAAATTAGTTAGTTAATTATTAAATGAATTAACAAATATGTCTATGAATTACTGCATGAATTTACAAATTTAATGATGAATTGCTGGACAAATTGAGCAATTCACAAATTGACAAACGAATAGACAAATTCAAGAATTGACAAACAGATTGACAAACAAATTGACAAATTAATGGCTTGATAGTTTTGGCACAAATGGCGTTCTATACTCTCTGCTGAGCCAGGCTGAGACCCAGTGCTGCTGACCTGAGAGTGTTTCCTCTCCTTCAACTGCTGTGCCTGGGCTCACAGATTGCTTTTTCTTAATTGTCCGGGTTTATTTTAGAGCTAGTTTGAAACCTGAGTTTTCACCATTAGTAGTTGTCACATAGGATGTACTTGGCTCATTATCAGCAGAACTTGCGACACCATGAACCCGCTTCAGATAAAGTGCTGGATCTGGTCTCACACACTCCGGAGGCAGCGGTTGTGTCCGCTGCTCTGCTCCCGGTGCTGTTTCAGAAGTTCCGACACCTTCCCCACTAACCTCCCCATCCTGACCCCCTTCCCCGCTATTTGATTTTTATGGACAAGCCCAGTGCTGGCAAAAACAATGTAATCTACACTATCAATACTGAAGTTCCAGGCAACTTCAATAGAGGAGTTTGAGTCATTTAAAAAAATATAAACCTGCCTCCTAAGAGACAAAACATGTTTTCCGTCAGGATTTTAAAGGTAACATAGGTTTTATAGGGGACATTATCCTTCTGTACCTACCGAGTTCTGTAAGCAATAGCTCGTCTTTGATAAATGTCAGTACATACAAAAGAATAATTTTAGTGGTCAGCGGTAAAATTCTGACAAACCTTTCCTTTACTGTCAATCCTCCTTCTACAACATTGTTTACTAGATGTTCCCTACCAAGAAACACCACAATAGCTTTGTTCATTCTGGATGCAGATTTAATGTTATTAGAGCCGATTTTTTCCCCAGCAGCCAACAAACACTCTTCTACTTTAACAGAACTGCTGGGGATGCATTTAAACTCATACCTATGCCCATAGCAGCTCCTGTTCAGTAAAAATGCACAAAATAAATATGATTGAAAAATAAATGGATACAAGAAAATAAACTCAAAACCCTAAGTTCCACTCACACAACCCTTACTCCACACAGGTTCCTCCCACAATCCTCAGATAGAGTGAGAGAGAGAGAGAGAGAGAGAGAGAGAGAGAGAGAGAGAGAGAGACAAGAGAACTCTCATACCTCGTTACGCTAAAACAAGGGACTCTCTTGTGTTTTTTGGTACAAAAAAGAAATAAAATTTTGTAATTATCAGGCACTGTGTAACATGGAATAGGAAATAAATCTTTGTGTTACACACATAACTGCTTAATCAGTCCGTCCATAGTCACAATATAAGACTGACAAAATGATAATTAGTCAGGCAGGTGTATAGCAGGTGTGATGCTGGAGCAGTATTCACAAGAAACAAACAGACAACAAAGTTCGGGCGAAATGGTTTGTTTTTAATGGTTTTATAATCCAATGGTCTGATGACCAGTTAGTAAACAATACTGAGCTTGTAATACACAACAATGTGTATTGCACAGTTGTGAAAATGCCTAACGTCAGGGCGTTATTAGACACACCACACGTCGTCTAGGTCCGAAAAAGTAGTCCGCGGCTTGTCAAACACGTACAATATAAATACGTGCTACAGTGGGAACAAGTGGTGAAGTGTTGTCCATGGTTTTATGCATTGGGCCTCCACAGCTGTTCACGCTAGATATCGCACGTGTTGAGTCAACTGGCCCACATAACGTGTCTGTTATATCGCAATGTCACCCCAACTGGCACTTGCACACTCGGCCCAATACAAACCAGATATCCAATTGATGTTCACGGAACGTGTTAGCCGTCTATAAACACACAAGTAACAATTATAGACAAGAAAAACAAAACAAACACTCAAGATTATTTATTTCATGCACTGCTCGGGTCCTTCCAGGTTAGGTTTCGTAACCAAAGCGAAGGAACATATACGAGTCTCCGCCCTCCTTATATGCTGGTACGCATGACCTTTTAGTAAACAATTGCAGCTGCTTTTATAATTTGCAGCTGCTACATTGTTTCCTGTCCTGGTCAATATGTTCTGGCAACGGAGTCTCGCCTTATCCCAGGCTGACCGACTTCCCGACCCTGGAAATGAACTGTTGGGCCAGCCTGTCCAAAGGACCATACCTTTGATAATTTGAACCCTCACAGGTCGGGAGAGAGATTTACAACCAAGATTCATTATATTTCTGTCACAAAGAGATAGTGTGGTTTATTGAATTGGTGTTCCATATATATAACCACAAACCATATATATATATACAGATATATCAATATATATATATATATATATATATATATATATATATAATATATACAGTGCCTTGCCTTAAAAAAGTGTTCAGCTCCCATCCTTTTTTTCACATTTAAAAGTCTCAGATTCAAAATTTAAAATATATCAAATTAGGATTTTTCCCCACTGATCTACGAAGCCTTGAGCACCATATCAAATCAAAAGAAAAATTCCAAAAGTTTCAACAATTTACTAAAAATGGAAATTATCAGATTAAAAAAGTATTCATACCCTTTGTAATTGCAAGCCTAAATTTGCTCAGGTGCAATATATCACCTCAACAAGTCACACAAGTTGTTGATGGACTCCACCTGTGTAAGAAACTTGCTTTAAATTAATCATGAGGATAAATGCCGCTCTCTCTGTATGGTCCCACAGTATGGTAGAGACTTTCAAAAGAAATAATCAAAATGAAGATGAAAGAGCATTCTAAGCAAGTCAGGGATGTGATTATAGAGAAGCACAAATCTGGGGAAGGGTACAAAACCATTTCAAAGGCATTGAACATCCCTCGAAGCTCAGTACAGTCCATTGTACAGAAGTGGGAAAAATACAAAACTACCACCACACTGCCTAGATCAGGCCGCCCCGCTAAACTTAGTTGCCTGACAAGAAGGGTACTTCTTAGGGAATCTACTGTGAGGCCAACTGTGACTCTGAATGAGTTACAGAAGTCAGTGGCAGCGATGGACGATGATGTTCATGTATCAACAATCTCCAAGGCATTCCACAAAAAGGGCCTTTATGGGAGAGTGGCAAGGAAGAAGCCCTGACTTTAAAAAACCCATATCCTTGCCTGCAAAGAGTTCGCAAAACATCACCTAGAAGATACTGCAGTTATGTAGCAGAATGTCTTGTGGTCTGATGAGACTAAAGTGGAACTTTTTGGCTTGAATGCTAAGCTGTATGTGTGGCGCAAATCAAACACTGCACACCAGCTAGGTGACACCATCCCCACCGTAAACGTATGGCGGTTGTAGCATCATGTTATGGGGATGATTTTCAGCAGCAGGGACTGGCAATATTGTCAGGATTGATGGGAGGATGAATAGCGCACAATACAGAGAAATCCTGGATAAAAACCTGCGCCCCTCTGCCAAAAAACTCAAACTGCAGAAGAAGTGTGTCTTTCAACAGGACAATGATCCAAAACACACTGCCAGAACAACACTGGAGTGGCTTAAAATGAAGAAAATAGATGTCCTTGAGTGGCCCAGTCAGAGTCCTGACCTCCATCCCATCGAAAATCTGTGGCAAGACCTCAAAATTGCTGTCCATCACCATTCCCCAACTAACTTGACACAGCTTGAGTAATTTTGCAAGGAGGAATGGGAAAATATTGCTCCAACATGGTGTGCCAAGTTAATAGAGACTAATCCGAAAAGACTGCTGGCTGTAATAGCTGCCAGAGGTGGTTCAACCAAGTATTGACCCAGGGGGATGAATACTTAAAAAATGATGACATTTCAGTTTTTTAATTTTTATTATTTTATTCTTTACTGTTTTCTTTCTTTTGAAGATTTGAATCGTTTTGTGTTTGAAGGATTGAAAGGAAGCACTGTGAAAAGTTCCGTGACATTATATATATATATGATAAATATATATATATATATATCGTTTATATCCTTTAGGAGTTTTTTTCAGGATCCTTTTAACCAATAGGTTATGCCTTTTTTTTATCCCTCGTCCTTTAAATAACCAATAGGACCTGCTTTTTTTTTTAATAACTTTCCTTATATGAAGCCCCACATCGGTTTAGCAGCATAGCATTATTAGGAACAGTGCCATTCTCCAAGCAATTGTATTTTTAGATTCGAATGAATTCAACTTATTCACTCTGTAGTCTTGAATCAGAAAAAAAGTTATTTTATGATAGATCTCTCTCTCTCTCTCAACAGCTGTTGTATAAATATGTGGGGTGTGCCGAGCAACAAGGAAAACAAGACCTACCCATCAACATCAATCATAGCCCAGATAATTTCCTAATCATTTTATTTGAGATTTCTGTATTAACCTATACATATGTATAATGTTCTCTAAGAGGAGGTTTTTGGCTTTGAAATGTGCCAACATTTATTCTTGTCACACAACCCGATGCATTTGTCAGTATGAACAATGCCCATTCTGTTCAGGGGTCCTGTTCTTGTTCTCCTCTCAAGACAGCTATTTCCTGGGGAAGGAGCATGGCACAGCTGAGGAGGATCAGATTCCTGAAATCTGGACACTTTCCCCTTCAGATCAATATAGAGTTCTGAATAAAGTCCCTGTATACAAAATTCTGCAGTAAGCTAGCTCTGTCATGTTCAGTATGGCTGTCTTTCACAGTCCTAAATGGATGCTGGCGACAGGCTGGGTGGAGTCTTTGTACAAGAACATACAGCACAAAAATCTGAAGACAATACGGGTTGGCAGCTGCTGGTAGGTTGATGTTACAGGTCTAAAAGGTCACACACCCAAGTACCTGGGATCATATATGGTGCCTGGAAGTTAACCTTTTTTAACCCATTAGCCTCAAGTTGAAGTTCGCTGAAAGTGTCACTGGATTTGGTCAATTCTTTGATGCAGCACTATGCCTCCAGATACTGTATTGTAGTATTAGGTGGTAGTGGTCCTGAGGAGTGGTGACAAGGTGAGAAAAAGGCTGCCATTGTTACAAATAAGACAAGCAGAGTGCATATAAAAAACTAAAATGGGTAAAACCCAGGCAGAGCCTTGACACTGTTATATAGACATACACAATCACCCATGTTTTTACTGTGTGTATTGTTATGTAACCTTTTGGCATTTTTATTTCATCTGTTTATTTTTTCACCATGTGATGAACTTGGTTATATTGAGTGTTATAACTATTGATTCCATAATGATTGTTAAATTGTCCAAAACAAGTCCCTGTAACTTACCCTGGGTACCTAAAATAACATAATTGATATTAAAAAATGTTCTACATTTCATATAACACTTTAAAGACAGTGTAGTAAAAAAAGGCTATCATTTTTATTTTTATTTTTATTCTGCCTTTAACTGTCTTGACTGAGGCAGGATTTCTAGGCTTTGTGCACAAGGTAATTGGAACCCCCATAAGAATAGAAGTTAGCCAAGGAATAGATGTAAAGGTGAAGCTGGGGGAGACCAAGGGCTCTGAAAATCAAACACAATAGAGATATACTGGCTGTTTTATAACTGGCAAGCCAGTAGGTTGCAATTGCATCCTTACATTCTCAAATTTACATTTAGTTGTATACTATCAACGTCTTCTGTTGTAGCAAAATCAATCCGATTAGAAGGCAATTTGTTGATATTTTTTTCACATTTAGTCATCTAAGACAATATTGTTAATGCATTGTAGTGGGTTCTACAGAAGACATGTGTGACTCTAAAGCAATCAAAGTAGAAGCTGAGGACACTCGTTCTGAAATATGTTGTACTTTACTATGAACAGATATACAGTGTGCCACTTTTTATATATAAAGTGTAGCTCTTTAACACTACATGTATGCTACCAATGTTTACCGCAAGGAATGATTTACTGGTGCAAATGTGGCGCTAGAGCTAGGGTAACTCATATAGCGCCTGCACAATTAAATTCTGATGTCAGTAGGCATATTTAATTTATTCATACTTTATTTTATTTATTTTTTATTCCTTAGCAACCATAGATTATGATAGTTTTGGGTCTGGACTACTCACATGATGCACCGTCACTCATCCACATACACAGGAGAGAAGGTTTGTGTCATGTGGAAGGTGTGTGAGGTGTTTGATTAGGGTGGGGTTTGATAATTTAGCACCAATACGGTCTCTGGTGCTAAACTTTCAAAATAGTTTTGCACCAATTTTCAAAACATTTTGTACCCCTGGATGTATCACCCTCCCTATTAACTGCCCGAAATACAATCAAATAAATACATTAAATTTGCAACAGAGCACACATCTTCCCAGAGTTCCATTTTTGTCGACTCCATAAAAAATGTGGCAATTTATTTTTAACGACAAGGTACTTAGAGTAGATCAAAATAAATGGCCTCTTTCTTGTGGTCAAGTTACAAATGAAATTGTAATAAGGTTGTTTCTAAAAAGGGAGCAAATTGTTGAAATGCTCCGCCTGTTTATTTGTGTTATTTCTTGGTAATTCTTGAACTGCAATAGACATTCCCTTAAACCAACACAGTAAACAAGAGCAGAGACAAGGATCTAAGTACCAACTCCCCTGTGGTTCTTAAAATCTTGCAACTAGTTGTCAACCTTATCTCAAAGCAGTGGTGTATTAATGAGCACAGTAATACAGGGATAGCAGGGGGTGGGGTCACTGCAACTATCAAATCAAGCTAAACCAACTATTCACTACCCAACTTCTGGAACTACTTCCATTGATCATTACAAATTATTTATCTCTTCTTGGAGAAATATTTTTTTTCTCCAAAAAAAACCCTTTTAAATATCAGTGAAGACATTCTACACAGTTTCTTCTAGTCTACAAGTCTCCTAAAGAACATTATAAATGTACTAATGAATTTTATTGCTGTAGATTACGAGTTTTGTTATTCTTGGTAATTTGTATTTGTCTCAAAACATAGACTATAGCGTATAACAATGCACACAGATATCTAGCACATAACCAGTGTGTAATAAGGGACTTTGCTGCATAAACATTGCTCTGGGTTTTCATATTTCAATTATTCTATAGCTATTCCTTGTCTGTGTTTTACACCTAAGGCACATAAAAAGCAATTATCGATTGTAATAAATTCCAGTACAATTTTGACTTTTCTCAAAAATAACTAAAAGCCTCTAGTGTTTCCAGCTGCAATACAGTATCTTGCATGTGTCAAAGAGCATCTCAAAATTGAACTTTTAAATTGAGCCACATGTACAAACAAAAAACAAAACAAAACAAAACAAAAAAAACAACAATGAAACTTTAACCAGTGGTAAAACTAATGGTATATTTAAATACAGACTTACCAGACTTCTATGGCCGTCCCTAGCTGTGCTTTAAACAAAGGTGTTGATCTTGTAAACTAAATGACACTGGAATAAAGACTTATTATAGAGGAGGCAGTTGCGCATGCATACATTTTTCTTGTCCAGTATATAAATAAACAGTGACAAAATGACGATAATTGTATAACTAAATTCAGATCTTAATCTTATAGTCTGCTGTACTCCACATAGACAAGTAGGGCGACCGCTGCATGAATGTGTACATGTTTGCCCACACATAACACATAATATATACAGTAAATATATATAATATAATATATATATAATATATATATATATATATATATATATATTTATATATATATATAATATATATATTATTGCATATAAAATTATGATTAAACATTTCATTTCTTAATCTTCACTATTCTGTGCATATCATGGTCATTAACCTTTTCACCACACCTCTAGCTCTGATTTATAATTCACAAGATGTGTGTTCCTGACATATTTGTTAATGTCTAGCTGTAGTTCCTGTATTGCAAGGGTGACACTTACCACTTGCGTAGTTTTTAGTTTTACTGGTAAAAGTTGCATGTTTCTTAGTGGATTACGAAAGTGACACTGGGAACATGGGAGTCACATTGTAAAAGAAATCATTTGTGTCTTTTTCGTTCTTTACCCTTTACTGGTGATGCCTAAACTATTCCAGCTGGCATGTAAATTGAGTACAAATAAAATCTTAAGAGTATGACATTGCACAGATAATTTAGGAGGGATGTGGAGCCTGTATACAATTTATCAGTTACAATCACACCATGATATATGATACCATTGGGTGTGGGGTCATGCACAAACTGAAAGATACTATTGACCCATTTTAGCCCATTTACCTAGAAGTATTCCAGAAGTAGAATCAATATTGAATGGCATCTAAACGTTACTGGTGTTCCAGTTTTACAGAACAACCACATCATTTCTGCTAAAGATTGGTCTGTACAGTACAAGAAGTGGACATTTTATGTGACTGTGATGTGTCGTGAAAAGAGGCATTTTTTTACCATTCACCAAAAATACAGCCCAGGTTATAGCAAAAAAGTGTATGCTAAAAGCTTAATGCAAAATCGAGGCCATTATCATGTCCACCATGTTGACTGGTGGGCGGACACAATTAATGCTTAAGTTCCTTGTTTGTTTAATAAGGACAGATATAACCCAATTCATAATAGATATCAATTGTACTTTAACAACTTGATAATTTCTTGCAAATCTGCATTCAAATGTAACAAAATAGTTACTAGAAACTTTAAATGAGTGAAAAACTTTAGGTTAAAAAAACTGTAACAGCATAAAAAAAGAGCAAGCACTTAAAACCCACTTTTATAAACTTCAGCCAACTTTTATAAACAAGGCCATTCGACTTCAAGGTTGGGCATAGCACACAAAACCGTACTGTGAGTCACGCTGTTGGTGTTGTTGTTGTTGATCAGAAACAGAGCGGGTTGAAGTAAAAACCTTTGGAGGAGGCTGAAGGGAGACCGTCGTATAGAAGGTTGGAGGAATGTGAAGTGGGTGATTATTTTGATGAATTATGTGTTAACCTTCATTTAGTAACAACAAGCACAGTACCAGATTTCTGATGTGGGTTCATGGTCATCCCTTATGGTGTTCTTTCTTCACATCAACGAGAGCCCAGGGCATTTTTGTCCTTCAAAAAAAAAACAAAAAAAAAAAACAGTTACATTTATCTGTGATGAAGGACGTCTCCCGTTTATCAGCAGCTGCCTTGAATTCCTGATCCCTTCCTAAAGTAATAACTGAAAGATAAGGTGGAGTTCATAATATGAAGAGTCTTTTAAGACATGGGCCTTTCATCACATTGGTTAATATTTTACTGATCTAACTGGGCTGGAAAATAAAAAACAGAAGAGCTCTATTGTGAGTAAACAATACTGCTCTTACAGCTGGCCAGCCCTTTTGTCAGTCCCGGGCATCATGAATGGAGATGATACACAGGCCTTGGGAACAGCCTTCACTCCTTCGTGCTGCAGAATGAGAATATTTCATGGGTGTATTAATCGATATTTGTGCTGACAGCTCTTTTATCTGCTTATATGAAAGTGCTATAGTTGTAAGCCATAGCTGTATATGAGGTAAAATGATTAGATTTTTAATTGATTCTAATTGATTAGAACCAAGCAATAATTACTATTGTATAAAGGTATTAAAATATAGCAAAGATAATTACGGTCATCATTTCTGTTATCTCTGTAAAATGACATTTTATAGTGTTTTTATATCAATGACACACTTTATCAGCTGTAGGTCTACAATGCCATTTTTAATGTCTATCTGTAACAAGCAACATATTGCTCTATCTTTATGTGTATTTGAACAGTAGTTTGTGCTATCTTGGGCACTTCATATTTACACCCATTTTAAAACACTGTACTGATACTTGGCATGTTTGATTAACATTTGAGAGCTCTGCAGCTGACCTGCTTTGTATATTACTCTACTTTGTTTTAAAATAACAGATTGAACCGTGTAAGAAGGAATATTATTGCATTATTATTGTTTTTTTATACCTCTAGAAAAACTACCCCCTTGTTCAAATTAAAAAAAACACTCTCTTTTAACTTCCTACAAAAAACTATGAAAATATCCCATCTCATCAGTCTAAAACATTATTATTTCTGTAGACCTGTGGAGTAACAACTGTTGTTAATACACCCGATAAAAACCCCCCAGAAAACTGAAACAGCAGATAAGGTGCATTCTGTAAGATAATGTTTCACTTCAGATATTCAAGTTATCTTTAATGATGTTATTCTTAGTCCCTGCTTCACTGACATTTTACAGAGCATAGTTATCCATGGTATGATTGGGAAATCGTCATTCTCAGGAAAGTAACCAGCGTGCTGTTTCACGTATTCTTATAATTTGTGTTGTGTGTGTATTTGCATACCAGCTTCGACAGCTCGACAGGCACAGTTGAGATTTAAAGCATAATGATCTTTGCCTCTATGTCCTGACAAAATAAGAATCTCATCTTGAGTGCTGACAAGAACTGAGAGGAACGGAGCCATGCAGGAATTTCAGAGATGACATTCCCCTTCACACAGAACACAGCTGCCACCGTCAAACAGGGAAATGCATAAATCAAACCTATAGCGCTGTCAGGAGCTCCTCTCCTCAATAATGATTTAAAATGCAACCCTTCTTGACATGCTGGCAACACTAATAGAGCTTAGAATGTTTTCCTAGATGAACCTGCTTGTTACCTGTGAGAAACTTATTTGAGCTTTTCCAATCCAGGTTTTTGATCCAACAGCATGCCCTTAATTATTGCATCAAGCTAACTAAACTTCAGTTATTAATTGTACATATTAAAACCATTGTGGAATGGCCATCCAGTACCAGAGCTGCTTTAGGCCTTTTTTGATTGCTCTGCTTCTAAATACTGTGTTACTGAAGAAATATAACTGTGGTACTATACCATTCACAAAATCATTTTGATTCATGGGCTGTTTCTAGTTCTGTATATTTGTAATATAATTCAGATAAATGCTGAAGTTGATGATTATTTAATTATAAATGTTAAGTCTTTGGTGGACTGGCCCTGCAGTGACTGATCCCTGAGCAGGGAAGTTGTACCAAATGCAAATGAATAGGAATGTAAACATTTTACATTTTACATTTTACACTGTAATCTTATGTAACATGGCTACCAAAAGCCATAACCCTATTGTTTCCAGTGCTATCCAATTAAATTAGTTTATGATGATCATTTTGAGTTTCTTCAAGTCAGACATGGCAGATACAAAACTGAGCCAGCCAAAAATACAACACTGCACTTTTAATAGGAAATCACCTGACAGAGCAAAGAGCTAACTCTTCAAAGTGACATTATCCAGCTATCTACTCCCTGAGTTCAGACAGACTAATGTTGACAGATAAACTACTCCAGATCATCACTGGTATTCACATTTATCTTCATTCCAGTGGATTCACTGCACAAATATGTCTGACAAACCAAGGCAGAAGAAGGGTGGGATTGTTTCAGTGTTATCACAGACAGTTTGCAGCCCATGTTTCTACCTTTGAGTGCTCAGTGGTGCTCCATGTACCCACTGTCTGTCTACTACTGTGCGCTCCAGTCAGCAGCCTCTGGGGTCCTTAACCTTTAACTGTAGATCTTTATACCTAAATGAAGCATAATAATAATAATAATAATAATAATAATAATAATAATAATAATAATAATAATAATAATGTGTTGTCTTCATTGCAAATAGGGTTGCAAAATCACAGCTAGAAAAAATAAAGATTTTACTTCTATCATAAGCTCATCAAGAAAATATCATAAAACTTGTAACTTTTTGTATGCCCCAACTCAATAATACATATGTATACTGTTGTAAATGATGTTTACAATAAGAAACCAAAATAAACACAAACTTTTTTACATGACATGTTTATAAACCATTTTAAAAGCTGTCCTTTCTAAATGAATGGAGGCCTTTTGTTTCTGCAATAAAGTGGGACAGTGTTTAAATATCAACTAATGAAACCTGAATCACTGAGATTCTGTCTGGAAATAGTTATGAGAGTTTACTGGCAAACATTCAGCTTTTCCAAGAAATGCAAACCTTGGTTAAAGTTAAGAATGACATACTAACAACCGATTTTCCTCAGAACATAGCTGTTATGGGTTATCTAGCCTCAGTATTACTGAAAATATGAAATCAATATAAACAAGCAAATCATAATATAATGTATGGTCAGTGCACAGAAATATGGTATTTGTAATCAAGAACTGAGGAAAACTGAGACTTTGCTTACCTCTGGAAGACACAGCCTCTCTGCATACCTTCTAAAATCAGCTGATTAAAGTTTGCAGGGCGAGGAGCTTTTCTTTGTGCAATGGCCCTGAAATAGGGGATATTCTATACTTAGTGAACCATAATAAAACACATATGAATATAAATACAACTCAAGTTTTCTGCAATACTACCAATAGAAAACTGTAACCTCATCACGATTATGTGGTCTAATTTAAAACTATAAAAACTATAAAAAATGTTATATGAAAACAAGCTTCAAAAAACATTTTTCTAAAAGTCTTTCTGAAGTGTGAAATCTCTTAACGGTCCACCAAGCATGTGTTAAATTCTTCTCACACTTTCAAGCTTTATCATTTGAGGGTGTAGACCACACCAAACCCTGTAGAATAAGACATTAAGAGACTTTTGTCAAATGTTTTTTTTTTTTTTTTTTTTTTTTTTTGGTCAAAGTTCCTTTTTCTAGAATTATTACATAGAAGAATTGATTACGGGGTCACTAAGAGTTACTGAGGGGTCATATGACCTTACAAACCCACATAAATGACTCCCCTGGTTGTAAAAGATTGGAGGGCACACCTGGAAGATAGCATCTTGCACTATGACCCTTGAGGGGCTGTAAAAAACCAAAAACAAAAACAAAAACCTGAGGTTTTGAGAGATTTACCATCTTGTTCACCTCCTTGAAAGCGCAGCCCAGGGGTCATCATTCCAATGGAGACTATGCAACTCCTCAGGCTTGTATTTAATTTTATCCAGCCCTGCAAAAGTAACACCTGCTGGGATTGAGTTGTGAACATGGCAGCGCTGATAGCATAGCAGTGGGTCTGAAAAAAAAAAAACACCATTAAAATGTTCTTGGATGAGATGTAAACAACTTGTAAGCTCTGCTGCTCCTGGAAGAATATACTGTAGAAATATATTTAGAATGACCTATTTAACTGATAATTATATTTCCAAATATTATACCTTCCCAAAAAAGTTACTTTAATAACTGTCATTCTTTAAAGCAAACTAGATCATTTTAAAGCAATTATAGTTTAGTCAGGAAACTTATACGATAGATTATCTGTTAAAACATAGACAAGACAACACTACTAGATTATACATATTTTACACTACATTCTTTGGTCTTTGGCCTCGCCTTTTGAGGTATCCCTGCCCATAAATCATCTTGCAGATAAGTGGAGAGGGTGGTGGTAGTGGAGCTATGGGCAGAGGGGCAGGATAGCTGCCCTCCCATTAGTCAAAGCCAAAAAGCAGATGGAGGCTGGGGAGGAAGAGGCGGAATCTGGAACACAGTGAGGATGTAGTGGATTGAGGAAAGATATAAATCCTTTCATTGCTGGTCATTGGATGTATTGTTTATCGAAGGACAATAAGATACTGGCTGTCAATTGACAAATTAATCTGGTATTGGAAGCTCCTAAAATATGCTTGATGTTTACTTGATTTGATCTATGGTTAAAGTAAGTTCCCTGCTAGAACCACCGCTTTGCTTAATTAATTACTGGGAAACAACTTGGTGTGCATATATTTCTTTAGTTTGATATTTCACCTTCTTTTGGTCTTCTTAAAGTGGAAAATGCTGAAATACTTCTTCATACTTGTCATATACTGTACGGGAACATTTCAAATCTTTGGTTGACCTGCAGCCAAACCACTATACTGCCAAATCACCCACCTTTCACAATAACTGACATCTAGCTAATTAGGAGACTTGATGGAGACAGAAGGTTTCAGTGTCTGTATTTTTTTTTCCCCTCCCACGTTTAGAAACTTCAAAACAAGCATTCCATTTGAAATGTGTTACATGCAGAGTGTTAATCCTGTTTGAAAAACAATTGCTGTGTTTTATTAAGAACCAGACCCCGATTTGGCAGAGCTGGTAATTGTGTTCAGACAGGTTTGATTTGGAAAGCCACAGTGGTATACTGAAGTTCATCAAGAGAGTAAAGTGGATAATTTCAGGAGTACAATATGGTTGCAACTTGCCTTCTTGTGCCACCTATCAACCCACTCTTACCACCAGGAACCCAAAGTGGACACTGAAACTGGACTGTAAACTTTGATCTAAACTCATTACAATGTCATTGAGGCTGCCACCAGTTCCATCTGTTGGTTACAATCCAAAATGCAAGCATATGTTAAATAAGGTTCAAAGGTCGCTATCCCAGCTCGCTAAGGTTCAAAGGTCGCTATTCCTGGTATGTAGAACAAAGATTGCTGATATTGATAATATGTACTTTGGTTGACTACAGTGCTGCTGTCAACTGTTTGATCACTTCATCAGGCTTTTCTCTCCAGTCCAAAGTTTGACTTCTGACTTCTTTTCATACTGGTCACTTATGAAAGGATAAAGGGAGAGATTAACATAGATGGATGTGAATGACTGCAATCGAACAACAGATGAGTGATATGTCCTGAGAAATCCCTCCTCTCATCCCTGGTACATAATGGAGAGGGCAGGACTGGTTTAGTACTTGAACAGTGCACCTGGACAATTATCCTTGTTAACATTCAGCAGAACAACCACTGTCAGACTCTACAATCTATGATCTCTATGATCTCTTATTGGGAAAGATATACTTGCCTATATCTCTGTAATGTGTTTGACCACACTAATTCATGTTCGTGTTTCATATAGGGACAATTAAACCTTGAAGTCTTACATAGGCTTGACCAGATATTTACTGAAACACCCAGTAAAACTTAACTTGTTGCTGATAAGATTTGTGATAGAACTGACATTTTATAATCCAGTTGGCATTTCTCACTGACCAACCTACCCTCCCCCTTATAATTATTTAGATTGAGTTTAATATAGAGTTATAGGACGGTGAGTGGCAGTGTATGGTGGAATATCGGTAGAAGTAGAAGTGAATGGACTGAGGCTGAAAGCAGAGGTCTGTTTAAGCACTACGAGTGCCAATATAATCATGCTGACATGGAGAATACAGCATAGTAAAAACTGAGAGGCAGGGTTGTATTAAATAGGGTTTCTCTGGGAAGTATTGTGGAATACAGAAGGCAAAACATGCGCTCTGATTGGCTGAGAGGTCCTGATCATTTCTTGACGTGTTTTCATCACGTTGAAACACCTCTGAAAGGTATCTTAAAAGCAGCTCCCTTTCCATGTTGGTCGTCTAAGTCCAGTTGTAATTAAACACACTGCATTATTTCTTCTTCAGATACTGATGATCAAATCAGTTTTTGCCTTTGCCTGACTCTTTTCAACACCCCCGGTCCATATATTGGATTTTTTACTAAACAGGGCAGAGGACTGTGACAGAAATGAGTACGTTATTAACTTGATAAATACATATTAAATGACTTTAGGTCAACTGGTAAAGGGCTGCAGTAATAATAGGACTTTTGTCAAGAATAAATCCAGTAATTCACCCAACCAGGCTTTATAGATCAGTCATTAGAGGTTAAGCCCATGTTGAAAATTTAATAACATCTCTGTAGATGAGTTCTGCAAAATGCTATCTGTATTATGCAAGAAAATGCAATTTCTACTGTAATTTGCTTCATGGGATAGCTAGCAGTAGCAGAGCATGCCTAAATGGCTAATAGATTCACATAGTGGCTCGAAGGAAGCTAAAATATCAAAACTTTGAAAAATATAGCAGCCTTTTGTTTATGTGACAGCTGTAGTTCATGACAACAATTGAGAATGTTTTTTTTTTTTTTTTTGTATGTGATTATCGACTGATGTGACTATAAGAATAATGAGGTGGTCCAGTATGTGTAAGGAGAAACATACTCAGGAAATTCCACACTGGTCCCCTAATAATCTCTTTGTTTTTTACAAGGTATGTTGGACTGATTAGAAAACTGGTCAGGAAGTTGAAGATGCTTTCATCTAGAAGTGGTCAGGTAATAGGCCAATAGCTGATAATCATCATCATCATCATGGTAATTATCTTGATAGGAATAAGACTATCATCTTCAGCTCAAATTACACACTCGATCTCATCTCCTGCAAGTCATGAACTGCTTACTTTAACTTTTAGGATCTGACAGCAAAAAAGAAAGAAAAGAAAAACTTTACATGTGTACACTGAGACTTCAGAGGAAATGTTTGTAATTGGAAACCACCCTACCCTCATCAGGTTTTTCAGAAATGCAACCATTACCAGCACTGTACATATTTTCAACAGGAAACATTTACCCTTATGATTTTTAGTCATTTATCATAGCTGCTTCATTAATTTTATATTTGATCTGCTTCTTCTCCCTAACTTTCAGTCACAGTTATATATATTTCCATGTGGGAATTTCTGACAATATAGAAATAAAAGGACTACAGTATACAGACTGCATCTGGAAGTATATCCTGTGAGTACCTCTCTGAGCTAAGCATAATGACCACACATAATATTTATTTAGTAGTTAGTAGAACCACTATTAACCATTTATAAAAGAGCTAGTACCGAAAGTTGCCTTCATGTATTGTTTGTAAGATGTTTGTTTTAGATTATTTAAACAAAACATTTTTTTGAGGACTACACAAAAAAATCAATTTGGGGTGTAAATCCATTTCAGGTCACAAATCTGACTCCTAGTGGATATTATTGGCTGACTAGCCAAAGCCATTGGCCCTCACCTTTCTAGTTTTCAATTTGTTGAGAATAAATTAGTACAACCCACCTTGGAAGAAAAACATCTTCAAGCCATTGTGCATAGTTAGTTTTAGTTTATATCTCAGACTGCCTTTTAAGCAGTTCAAATAGATAATATTACAAGAATGACACAGGCATTTGAAATAATTCTTCCTTGACTTGACAAATCAAACCACACATAGCCAGCATATCATGTCTCCAACGAGCTGTTACAAAGCCAGTAGCACTGTCATCATAGCTATATTAACACAGGAGTTACGCCCACATCCCCAAAAATGTATAAACCTGCTATTTGTGCACCCCTTTCCACAGTTTTTTTGTCTGTAATGATGTTAATAAGATGGTCAATAAACCACCACTGTAGGAAAACATCAGACAGACTAATATTTAATTAAATGGTGGCAGTATTTAGATCTGCCACTGTTAAGATCATTAAAATACCCCCAAGCCTAACTTAGCTTAGGATGGAAGTTGAAAAGGTTTTCTGAAGATAACCTGGCACTTTACCCTAATATTAATGCTGGAGCAGGGGTGCTTCTATTCACACATAAACATCACCGGGAGCATTTTACTGAGCTTCACTTCACAGTGACCACCTGCTCACAGTATCCTCACTTGAAACAGTAAAAAGTTGATAACCATAGTGACTCTATCAGGTTTCGTGGGGCCTGAAGGGTTTGCAATCCAAACAGGCTGCTGCCCCTCAGCACTAAATGGCCTGTGGGAATACGAAATGCAAGGCAAACTTTTTGAGGTTTTGTGTGAGTTGGACACAATACCTTTTAAGCAAAAATATTACAATATTGCCAAAAATGTTTTCCCTACTTACAAAAATGGTTTTACTAATAGGTTCAGTTGTAAATTGTTACCAGATGCTTTGTGAAGCACATGTAAGAATGGTAAACTACAGATAAATGGGCAAGCGTATTTACAGAAAGATAAAAATACTAAAACAGTATACCATCTACTTACTATGATTTAACTTTTTACAATGCTCTTCCCTACTTATCCTTAACTTTTTATAAAGGTTATTTGTATAGATGTATATAAATGAAGATGTAGTGATATTACCCAATGTTTCATAATGCATGTTCTTCACTATGATTAGGTTTCATTCTTTTGAACTGAAGATCTTTTTTTTCAGTATATGAAGAGCACAGTGCTATAAATTCATGTTACTTCATTGCTTGACCTGTACTGTAGATGGCATGGTGTGACAAGATGGCTTTGCGGGTGACGTCAGACCAGGAAGGAGTAACCCACACACAGGCAGCACTGGGTATGAAAGTGCTGCGGCGTGTTTTAATTAGAAATAAAAGATTTAAACACACAAAACACTTGTACACAAAACAAATGGCACACTGCCAAAATAAAGAGACGAACAAAAACCTGTGAACTAACCCAAAACAAGTATCGTGCTGGTCCTGCAGCACAAGTAGCAATTTTTTTTATATCTTATATTTGTTTCTCCTGACTCTTTCCCTCGTTCTTTCTCTTGAAACACACCAACCCCGTGTGCGTGTCAACTGACTCTTTGTGCCGGGACTCGTTTGCTAATCAATCATTCACTTGAATCCCAGCACAATCTGCACATGATCTAATTTGTACAATCCCTGTGCCCACATACAAACACACCGTTTAATCAGCACGTGAAGTGATTGTGCAAGCCCTGTGCCCTAATATAAATATACATTTTAAATTACACGTGCTACATAACCCACACTATACAAAATAAACCCAAATAACACCCGAGGGTGGGGGATACCCCATCACACATGGTCAGAGCATTAAGACAATTGAAAAGAATGTGTCGTACAGCAGCACAGAAGTAGCAACAGCAACTGTTAGTATACTGGAGTGCACTGCATTGCATTTTTAGCACATGAAAATGCCAGTGCAAAAGCTAGAAAATGTAATTTTGGTTTCTTTATGATATAATACATACATCCAAAAAAAAAAAGAAAAAAAGTGAAAATGTTGTATAGGATTTGCTTAATAAACCACCCTAAAATGTGTTAGCAACACTATGATACCCATATGTTAAGTTTTATCTTTCATCAAGTAATCAGGGATGACATAAAAGCCTGATCCTGGGGCTTAACCTTAATCTATTTTTGTTCCTATCATACCTTTGTCCTACAATCAATGCAACATTCGCAAAGTGCAGCAAGCAAATGCCTGCAAATGCAGTATACTTGACTTTAGTGGATTAATCAGTCAGCCAAACACCTAAACTTCTTAGTGGAAGGTGATAGTTTAATTAGATTAATTGGATACCTGTTGTGGCATGTTTGGTTTCAACAGGAATATATATATTTTCATTTCCATTTCATTAACGAATTGACCCAGAAGGGAAACGACGTGGCAGTCTCAGATTGGAGAGATTGTTGCACTGATTTACCAAGGGGTCATGTGTGATGACATAAAAGGGGATAGAGAATCACAATCTATTTCTTCACTTAGTTTATGCATTGAACCTAGAAGGTTTATGCATTGAACCTTTTTTTGGTAAGCGGAACGAAGTTCCCACACTTTTTTAAACCTTTTCGAAAATAAATAGAAATCTTTTCCAGCAAACTATTTTCGAATTTGACCACACACATGTGAACATGTATCTGGACACGGAGACAGCAAACTCACGCTGAGTGCAGTTAGACTCAGTCAACCTCTGTGCGTGTTCATTGAAAAAGACAGCAACTGGTCAGATTGTATAGTATGTGCATGTTTGTTATATAAGTTCATGAACACGTTTTATTTTTAGTTTGAAACACTAGTCTTACCATATATTAAAGTTAAGAAAAGTACAATTTATTTTGGGTTTGTGACCAGACAGACCACTGACTTTGTATACACAATATTTAAGAAGCTCTTTACTCATTATATACTGTGGGAAAAGGGATATCAGTTTTCTTTCTATGCTAGTATGTGCTGACGGTGATGGTTCCACATATGCTTCAAGTTCAAGTTCTTGTCTGCATGGGCCTGGTCCAGGTTTTGTGTCTAATTGTTGGGAGCTGCATGCAGGTCGTTGCCTAGCCATGTTATATAATCTAGTTTTGAACAATACCAGTTTTTTTTTTTTTTTTTTTTTTTTTTTTATTCACTAATGATAAGATAGTTAAAATAGTAAATGAATTTACTGAGAAGAAACACAAGTTACAAATTACAGGTGGAACCCAAGTTCATTTGGAAATTAAACTTCATTTGAAATTTAAACTTGTACAGAATCTGTTCAAAAAAGACGTGATACTTTCTTATCGCTGATTTAATTTCAAACGTCATAAAATGTCAATCTTCTTTGTTTTGGGGGAAAGATCCACACAAATGTAAGCACAAAACTATGACTAACAGCCCCTCCAATCCTTGGTCAGCTGCATATTAGAGCCCATTTTGCCATAAACCCCCTAATTTACCCTAATTTTAGACAAATCAAAATCCAGGGTTTAGAAAAATATTTTAGATACATATGGCACCATACCTGGAACAGAGCAAAATTAATATTTTTCTACATAAAATTCACTATGCTTTCTACATTCGGTTTCACTCCGGTACACATTTATTGATTATGCTTAATGAGTCTGCATATGCTTTTTTTTTTTTTCTTCAAGCATATACAAGTGTCATTCTTAAGTATTGATGCCTACTAATATGTATTATTTCCCTGAATGTTTCCATTATTTTGGCATTGTGTGAGTTAGTGGCATGTTAGCTTGAATATTTAAATACAAAAGTATAATTAAATATTTAAACAACAGAACACTATTTAGGTTGGGGGGTGTTGAGACACATCCAGATAGGGCTTATGCATATGCAAGTGGGAGGTACTATTGTACTGGGAGGCACCGTTGGGACACCAGTACTCAAAACTTGTACATCTTCTCAGCTTTCCTTCCTTTTTTGTGCTCTGTTCACCAGTACACTAATATGATATAATATCAGCATCCCATATTCTCATTGCTTGCCAGGTATTGTGGAATTCTGATTACATTCAAACTACTGCTCACAATAGTACATTTGTTTACCCAACATCGCGTGAATCACACTGACATGCTCTGATGTCACAGGTCATCCAAAAATCTGCTATTGTGATGTAGAGTCTTGTCCAAAAAAACTATATTTTAAAATGGGAGGAGGCCACCAGAACAGTTCCAAACCATTTTAAAAATAGCTTTCCACAGGCTTAGAATTGATATGTTGAAAAATCCTGTCGAATTGAATGAGTCAACAGTTATCCTTGTAAAAACAAACATGGATTAATACAGCTAGTGCAACTAATAGCTTCCTGTATTATGTTGTTTAGCTCTCTGTGCTATTAATTTAAAAAAAAATTGTACAATGATTGACTGTAGATACAGCAATTGCTCTACACAATACTAACATCCGTTCATTACAAAACATAAATGGATTTGATAAGAGTTGCTTAAATGATCAATCATCAGGAGCAAAGGCACTTGCTGTAGGTCTTTTGTAATATTATCATGTAAAGAGGAATGCACTCAGCAAAAACGTACGGTAACAATACATGTGAGGAAAGCTTGAGCGGTTTATCACAACCAGTTTTAGTTTATTTTACTTGTTTGTTGTTAAGTAACAACTTCTATTTTAAATAAAACATGTATGAAGCCTTGATTTTCAACAGTGGTAATAACAGCAGCAAGCCTCCATGCTCTAATACATTCATCAGTATAATCTAAAAATTGTCGAGCAGTAACAAAACCACTGAAAGTTTTGAAAGCTGAAAGTTTACTATGCATAATATAAAATGCAATTATCTTGTATGTAGCACATAACACACAGCAGCCACATTCTGTAACCCTGTGTCATTTCTATTATTAGAACTTATAATTGTGACTATTTCGATCGACAGATTTGCACAAAAATATTGTGAATGAAACTAAAACATCTGTTTATTTATACCTATCACTGACAGTATATCTCACGTTCCAGAAGCAACTGCAATTCAAAATCAGCATCAGAAAACTGGCAGACAGGAGCTGCAATCTTAATAAATAAGAGGCAATTTTTATGCAATTGACTGGGTTTGTTTAACTGCAGTTTTATTGTTCTCACTCCATCTAGTAATACATGTAGGTGTCAGTTAATATGAATAAAGGTTTAAATATGAACAAATATAAAAACACAATGAACTGAGGATTACTTCATTTGAATTCATCCATAACTATTACACACCCAATATTGCCAATACTGAAATAAAATCTTTTAAAAAAATCAATGACAAAAGTGTGATTTTAGTTTATTTCTTAGTAATATTTTGATTTTTTTAACTCTTCCTCCTTACCTCACCGTCAGAACAGTAAATATTTTTTTACAATGGTACCCTCTAAGATAGGGTTTTTAAAAAATAACTCTGTACAACCTCTGCAGACCCCATTTTGAGAACCAATGCTCTTAGATGAGATAGACACTGGGGCATGACACAACAAGATAGCAAGAAACACCTCTCAGTTTGATAATAGATAGCCACCAAACACTGAAGGACACTGTGAACTTTGTTAATGTTTAGTCCCACTTTGTTATAGTTTTTTGTTGAGATTTTTTGCAGTTTTTGGTTGAGATCGTGACACAATGCGTTGTGGATTCCAATTCCAAACACTGGGCCCTTGACTCCACAAGCAGGTAAAATCTTTCAACCCCGCCTCATTTCTGTATAGCTTGCCAGAACAAGAAATCAGAGCTCCAGACACCTGCTGGCAACAGCCATCCATCAGTAAACAACAGGAAAGACTTCAATTATGTTGATGTGTAGGTTGTCTGCCATGCCAAGTCATTATCACCAGACTGGCAGTAATACCTACTGGTATATGTATCCACTAATTACCAGGGGGGAACAGGGGCTGGACAAAAAGTGTGATGTAAAACACAAGGTTGTGTAAATGGCCTGCTCCTCACATGACCAATGAATGTGTTCTGTGAATGGAATCTCTGGCATGTACTCTGTAATATATAACAGCTGCATCTCTCACTTATTATCTGCTGCCTTTCCCATAGACAGTGCCTAAATTGATTTGCAGCAGGGAGCAAAGTTTACATAAACACATAATCAGTCATTTGAAGGTCAGCTACTCAAAGGTATGTGCTACACCAGGCAGGTGTTTCTATGTTATTTTTGAACCCCTGTAAAAACGGCAAGGCATTGGCGAGTGCCTGTAGCCAATCAAAACAGCACACAGAGAATTAAAGTTCTGACTACCCTGTTCTAACCTTGAAATGAACTCAGGAAAGAAAAAAAAAAAGGACTTCTCTTGTTTTTACATTAAGGTTGTGATTTACAATTACATCCTACTGGATTACCTGGGAGTGACCTTTAGGTAAAGTGTGATTAATTCTACTGAAGACATCTGGGGGCCCCAGTCCACTACCTGAAATTATGACCTTGGCATTGTTGATGAAACGAGACACCACTGGGGTGCATTATTGCAAAATACCAGCATGGAGGCCTTTTTGTTTAACATTCATGAGCAAGTTTTAACTTAACCAGCAAGACATTACTGCTGGGAAGATTTGGTTGGGTTTTAGATGGAGTGTTTTGTCCATTTATATGAAGAAAGCCACATCTTGCATTAATAAGCAGTCCAAACAAAACAACAAAAAAAAACCCTAACAAAACACGAATGCGGGAGAACTAGTTTTAAATTTCACGTAGTAAGATTTATGCAGGTCAGAATAAAATGTAATACTCTCAAAGTTCATCTGGTCAATATTAGCTTGTATTTTACTTGTGTATACTGTAAAATCATAACATGCTGTCTCAATCCATTTTCCTTTTCATCAGCAAGAATGAAACGCACAACCATTTTAAATGTGCTTTACAGACTCATTTTTCTTCAGCGGAAAACAGCAAGTTTTTATTCCTTGTAAGTTAGTTAAAGTACAAAAAAATAATCAAAATTGTTGTTTTTCATCCAAGTTAAAAGCAGTGTGTGAGGGTTGAGTGGTCTTGTGTTTGAGCTGTCACATGTTTGGTTGACACGCCAGCATGAGAGTGACCAGCTTTTTTAAAGAAAGTATTTTTAGTCTAAAAAACAGCAGGGAAGGGATTCACTCCTATCTGTGCAGGCCTGTTCTCCCATGTGTTTTTTACACTTTAACTTTCTTTTCTGGGCTTGGTGCTCACTTGCCTATAATAGATATTTGCAGTTTTATGGTTGAATATTCTTAAAATTAAATACATATTGCACCTTAATAACCAGACTGCTGCTCAACACGAGATAGCGCTCAGCTAGAGATATACATATATTAATATGACCGTCCAACTGGGGAAGAATATCATCTTATAAATAAATATATATAGCTGACTGCTTGCAGGTAGGAGAGACTGGGGTCATGATTTAAAGCCTGCACATGGTTAATATTGTATGTATTATTAAATTCCTGTCCTAAAATAAATAATATATTTCAATAATCAATAATTACATTTCATGAAATAAATTCTAACCGAGTCAAAATACACATACACACTAATGTTTACTAGCCCCTGAAGTATAAAAAGATAACAAACAAAAACCTTGGTGACACAGTTAAATCACATTCTTGAATTTTAATAAAACATTTACCGTGCAAAAGCAAACGGTATGTATATTGAATAATGGTATATATATATTCAATAAAGTGCTTTATGTAAATGTGAAATGTATTTATTTAACCAGGATAGAACCCTTGAGATATGCATCTCATTTCAAGGGAGTCCAATATTTGTGAAAGCCTGTCAATAGTACATGCTATGGATCATGGGGCGGAATCCATACAGTATAAGAAAGCGATGAACATGGTCAACAATCCTTCATGTCATATCATTAGATAAAAGACAAGGAGGTGTGATGAATGAAGTCGTTTTTTACAGCCTTTGTGCATTTCTGTTCAGTTTGTTTTTCATTTTTTTTATCGAATGGATGTGTATGCAGTGGAAATATAATCAGACATGTAGTTACAGCTCCTTTTACATGGGGATAGGTTATCAGAAGGGCACTTAACTTTACTGATCGACTGACATTCATTACCTCCCTTTTCAACCAATCCAAACCATAAACTTGCCAACTATCCTGTGCTGTGTGACTGAGGCTAATGCACTGGAGCTGTCTGACAGAGAGTAACACAGGTTAATATTAAACATTTGCTCTGCATAATGCAGTTGCACCCTTGACGAATGGGAGTTGCTGCTGGTGTTACAGAATATATGTCCCCCTTGAAAGAAACTTAAAAGAATATTAGTAATAATAATAAAGCAAGTAGAGATCCCTTTATAATAAAATGAAAACAAGAAAGTGAAGTGATTTTAGGCACAATATTTATTACATTTTTCAAACCAAATAGATTTTTCTCAGTGCAAAGTTGTGCAAAACCTTCAAAAAGCAACCTTTTTTCTTTCTGAAAAAAAAAACTTAGCTTGTAGGCAGTGTGATGCAAATTAGAAACAAATGCAAATAAAGAGCAGGTGAAAATGAAATCTGAAAGCTAGTGTGCAATATTATGCACAAAACAGTTTTTTTTTTTTTCTCAAATATGACCTCACTTTGTGTTTTTTTTTTTTTTTTTACTTTACCATCATCTGGAGAGAATTTGGTGCTTTGAGTACAGCTATTTCCTCTGCATGTGTTCAGCAATGACCGTGGGAGGATATGTGCGTTTTCAGGAGTCAGGAATGACATGCAATTATGGGGCCTTAGTATGCAGCAGATAGCATCTCGTTCCTGCAGCCAGCATAGAGGGAGGCTTGTACTTAGCAGCAGCTGCGGAAACAGACCAGGGTTTCTGGAAAAAGAAAAAAAAAAAGCATTAACAACCTACCCACATCTGTTTATTTAAAAAAGAAACCATTGTGTCATTTGATTATTCTAACAACCCCCTCCAAGCCAATGTTAGTTCGACTATGACAGATTTTTAAATACACAGTTTGCGTTCATGTGAAGTGGTCTCGTAATGTAAAATTAAGAATGTGCCAAATGCCAGGAGCGTGCCAGGCGTTTCCATTTCTTCTTCCCAGTTTGATATCTCTACACTGATTTTTTTTTTTTTTTGCACACACAGCCATGGCACTGGAATGTTTAAGCAAGAACAATTGTGATAATTTGTCTGAGTTCTGTATTTATGCTTTCTTTGGGCCTAATCTGTCTAATTGGGTTCTAGCTTCTGGTTGTCTGCCAGGGCTTTAAGGTATGGGCACCAGGTTGAATATATCAAAAGCTGCAAGAACTAAAAAAGGCTATTGTTGTTTTTTAAAGGTTTAGGGTGCTGTCTGAATGTGAGATGAAGGAGCAAAAAGAGCCAGTGGTCAACTAATTGCAGCAGCTTCTCTTAAAAAAAAATATATATATTACGAAGGTTGTACTATAATAAAGCCTCTGAATCCCATATGGAAAGAACTTATATTTCACATATACAAAAATAAATATATGTTACACTTATATGCTGTTATTCCTCTTCATTTGGTTTTTATATGTTCATATATAAATTACATACGGCTTGATTATGAAATTGGCCAGATTTTATAGTATTTTCAATATAAGGATTTTATGTGTTATTATATGTAGCAAATATTGCTCTCCATATATGTTTTTTATACTATATATATATATATATATATATATATATATATATATATATATATATATAATGAAAATATACCCCTTCATTTGGTCAACGTTTTATACAAATGACTATATATGTTCCTATATTATCCATTGTCCAGTTAAGAAAAATGTGAACATTTATATTAGAATATACACAGTTTATATAACACATGTATATACTTACACACCAGAATATAAAATGCAACATTTCATATAAATATAATTCCTAGGATTTGTCCTTTACAGAAAAGACAACACAAGATATATAGTCAGGAGTTAATAAAGACTGGAGTAAACACTTTGAAAATATGTCCCTGTGTATTGTAGTAACTGATAGACAATCTCATATTTATTCAAGGGCCTTGGTACAATGTTACAATGAGATGATATGGGTGCTAAGGTAGCTTTAATTGTGTCTTGTGTAACTAAGATATCTTGTATCTTATATGACCTGCGTGTTTGATTTATGCTTTGCAGGTAAAAAGCAACTTTAAGCAGAAAGTGATTTTATGATATTTATAAAAAGGTTTATGGTGTATGAGAAAAATATAAATTATTATTATTATTATTATTATTATTATTATTATTATTATTATTATTATTATTATTATTATTATTATTATTAAAAAAATCTTGTAATTTTTATTTTCGTTATTTTTATATTTGGAATCTGTGCATTAACTCACATTTTTGTATATAAATGTGTACAACATTTTTATTAAAATTTTTTAACATATTCCTTATTTACTCTATCTGTCTATATACACACATTCATCTGTCTTTTTATGGCATACAAATCTGGTTGCATGATATCATTAATTTTGATCATGAATGTTCTTGTTTTGCTTATAGTTAAAACACATTAAGAACATATATACATCAATAGAGGGATATGAGATGCATGTATGTAAAATATGAAACGGTATACATTGCATATATTTATAATATATTGAAAATATGTGTTCTTTCCATATGGTATAAGACATGTACCTTGGCTTTTTAAATGCTTCCCACAATATACTGTACAGAAAAGTTTGAAAAAAATGAACATTTGAATATAATACCAACACATTAACCAGCAGAAACCATAGAAGACTGCAATACTACCAGCGGGGACAAAATCATATTCACAATGGTCCTGATATGAAGCCATTATACTGAAATACATTACTATAATGTGTATTGTTTCATACCATTGACAAAATATGAAAATATTACCTTGGTGTTTCTATTTTACAAATGGCTTATACCATTGTAGCTGTCCTTGCCCCTTAGTACAGAAGCTTTGGCAGTGTAGTGCCACTGCATAATACAGTTTACAAGAGATTCCACCAAATAGAGAAATGCTGACTATCCAATTTAATGTTAAATGGTAAATCTGGCTTTTTTTTTTTGTTGACTTACATTGCTGGAGTACCACAAAGTTTTTGAAATTAGGACCTTTAAATAATATATCTGTAAGGAGTTATGTCTTTATTGGTATGCCCATATGTGCTTGTGGTATTTACCCATCTGCATTCATATATAAGGCCCTTAGGCCTTTATAAATAGCCACTTATGGTGTAGACTGAAGCAGTGCCACGTGTGTTATAACAGCTGTTGTCCCACTATCTATGAGGAAACACGTCTAGGGGTTCAAACAGCCTGATATACTGCCAGCTCCTGGACTTGGTTTGTCAGGTCCTGACATGTAATTACATTTCTACTGTTTCAGTCATTTACAAAACGCTTTATTGGGCTGACAAGCTATAAGAAAGATGCCTCTTCAGAGGATGAAATATGAGTTATGCTCAGAGACATATGGGGTACCATGTGTAAAAAAAAAAAAAGCGTTGAAAAGCTTATTTTCCAGATTTAAATTAAATCTTGTATTTTTTCATATATAATAATAATAATAATAATAATAATAATAATAATAATAATAATAATAATAATAATAAATAACCTGGGGGAATATATTCCTCAATTTTTACTTGGGAGCATTCGCTACGAGAAAGATCATTTCTCTATTTACCATCTTAGTGTACCCAGATCATGCACCTCCCTGCAACACTGCTGGTAATATAATTGAAATGAGAGGTTTTGTGGGAAACAGGAAAAAAGTATTGTTGCAGGAGGGAGCATAATCTGGTTACAGTGCAATGTTTTTTCTCTTTTCCCTGGCTAATGCTCCTATGTGAAAGTTAAGAAATGCATTGCTCATGTGATTTACATGACCCACGGTGTGTGAATGAAAATGCATTGCTGTGATATGGAACACACCGGATACACCCAAGGTAAAATAAAATATTTATTGTAAAAGCTACAGGGTGTAAAACTTTTACATTTTCTGTGCAGCCATAACTGCTCTGATTTTATACTTGCTGTAAATTATATGTGAGTTATTCAACAGGAATTGACAAGTTGCTTCAGAGTTATTGTGGCTTTGAATAAGAACATCTAAAAAGAGTTTGAAGCGTATATCTAAACAAGTTCCTCATACAATCAACTTGCCAATATCATTGTCCCTGTATCTGCTGCAAAACATTCAATTAATTCTGTATTTAGGGCAAACTATTCCAAACATGCAATCTCAACAAAACGCATAGGCAGTCTTATGGCTGTGCAGGTCATATAAAAACAGAAGTACAGGGAGACTTTTTATACTCACTTTTCACATATGCTCAATATATGATATAAAAAACGAGAACACCCTTTGTTGCTTTAAAATCTTGCACAGTAAGACAAAATTAATTTAGTTAATTATTAGAAAAATCTCCCCACACAGAAAATTGTGCATTTGAGTTAATCCCACACATTCCGAGATTGAAAGCTAGATTGGGGACACTTATATCTCAATTACAGAACTGCTACTTGAAGCAGCTGGCTAGCTGCACTCTGTTAGTAAGACATGTAGCAGCTGTCGTCTAACTATGACAGGTGGGAATGAAATCGTGCTATTATGAACTTCACCTTTAATGCAGTGAAACCTTACTGCCAAGCTAAGAAAAGCATAGATGGTTTATTTTAGTGGAATTATCATGTAAACTTCATATTTCATTCATTTTTCAATTACACCTCAACCTTTCAAACAGAGTAGTCTTTTCTTGGATATCACTTAAAAGGATAGAAACTGGTAGAGTAGTCTGTTGAAAGTTATTTTAGAGGCCTGGTAGTGCAGCCACAGGCCCGATAGTAAATAATGTTTCAGTTTCTGTCACCCTGTTCCCACCTTGTCCAAAATCTTGTGTGTTTATCTACTTGGGACTCAGTTGTTTACACCCAACCAGCCCAAAAGTTATTGCTTGAAGAGAAAATTGGTATTGAGTTACATTATAATCATTTTTACCGTGGAAATGGAACATCGTTCTATAGATGTATCCTTGAATTTTGTAGGAATGGGAAAATATACAAGTTCCTTTGACATGACACTCCACTGTCAGCAGATCATTTGTAAACAAACGGTGTCCTTTTTAAAAAAAAAAAAAAAATCTCCTACAAGCACAGTGAAGCAGAGAAATACCTTTGTTTCCTTGTCTCTTGTTTTAAAAATAATTTGTTCCCATGCATTCATGCATTACTGCCCCAGATCAATTCAAGACATATTATTGTGTGATAATATATTCTGACCCATACATTATTCAACTTGTTGTTCCATGATGTCTAATGCAGGTGCTGAAATAGGCATACCTTCCCTGTAATCAATATAATATCTCCCTCTAAAGAGTATTTCACACCCTTAATCTTCTAACATACACACACTGTGTCATTCTGGACACACTAGATGTCCCTCATGAAAAAATATGTCAGCATGACACCAGAGCTCAAGTCAATCTTTGGAGCCGTCATCTCACTGTCCTTGTCAACGACTACTGTAAGTAAAACATAACTGTTCAACCTGTTTTTACAAGTAAACATGTATAAATTGCAATATAATAACAGGATATTATTTGTTTGCTCTAAAGTTATAATCCAACATATGTCTAAAAGCAAACAGTAGTCTCTTTTTTTACCAGGTGTAAAATACAAATGCCCTAATTGTAGTATAACCAGAAAATACATCCCCCCTCCCCCCAAGTATATTTAAATGCTTAATGTACACTTGTGTTTGTGAAAGTCACTGTTAACAGTACATACTATCAATAGTGGGGTCTCAAGAAGTGATCGGCTACACTGTAAATAAGAAGGTGAAAACTGAAAGGGTAACCACTTCTTCATAGCACTGGATATAAAACAACAATGTGATCTGAATGAAGTCGTGTTTCACAGCCTGGGCATTTGTATATACAGTTTATAAAAAAATAAAAATAAAATTACAGAATCGACACAGTTCATTTCAGCAGTGTTCCCATTAAAATGGGACTTCCTGAATTTTTAAGGGGACATAAAGGTTGCCTGAAAAAGTTAAGGGGGGCACGGCAGTTGTACCTATGATCTGAAGTGCTGTCACTCTTTTTATACTGGCGGACAGATGTATTGACCACTCTGAAGCAGGAGGAAAGCAAACGGGTGAAGTTTCAATTACCTACCACTTTGATCTTAGGAAAATAGGCACAGATTATATATTCCTCCAAAAAAGAAAGTGTCAGAATAACTAATGAACCAAACTAGCGGATATATTCCTGCCGTGTTTTCTGCAGTTTATAAAATCAAAATCTGTGGTAAAAACAGTTGAAATAATGGCATATATAGTGCAATCCTCCAGTGGATCTCCTTTGAAAATAACTCCCATAGCTTTTTAATCAGAAGAAAAAAAATCAATAGACTATCTTGGGATACACCAACCTCATCTATGATAGTAGCTCTTCCCAAAAAGGGAATTAAATGTTTTTGCAGGACACGAAGTAAACTGCTTCTAAAATAGCTGGTCCTTTATTAGCATCTTAGGTTTTTTTCCCTGTTTGATATTCCCTATGATAAGCCAAAAGTTTCACATTCCAAATGGAAGATTATGGACATTAATATCCAGTCCCAATGGAACACTGAGAAGAGCACTCAAATTATTTTTAATTTCCCAGTGGAACGGATACTTGGCAAAATAGTTTGAAACCATTCTAATTGGCATCATTATTCTTCCTTAGGCCAATCTAGATCTTATCATGGGTTGTATCTCTTCCGTAGTGGAAAAACATATTTATTGTTTAAACACATTTCCCAAACTAGAGTATTGCACCACATTAGAACACATTAACCCTGACTGGCATAGAGTATCTGAAATGAAGGCTGTGGCTTCAGTGTTTAATTACCTTTAAGGCCTTTAAAGTGCCTTAAGTGACTGAAACGAATGGTGGCCTGGTGGTGCAAGTTAGAGTAAAATAGTCTGTCTAGGTTGAAACAAAGACCTGGAGTAGAAGTGTTGATATACTAGTCTAAGTTGGTTTAAATTCTGCTTACAAGTTGTATTATTATTATTATTATTATTATTATTATTATTATTATTATTATTATTATTATTATTATTAATAATAATAATAATAATATAATAATAATCAAAAGATTTAAAATAACACAAAAAGTTGTGATATCTGCAGTCACAAAAGCATTGGTCCACATTAGGATCATTTTAGCAATGACAAGCCTGAACAACCAGTAAACATACAGTATCACTACAATATTGGATATCGGCCAACAGTGATTTTTTTTTTTTTTTTAAGGTTACCAATATATTTGACATTGAGAAAATAGCCCTTGAATAGGTATGGGAACATACCCTGGGCAGTCAAGAGCTAAGGAAAGAACTTTTGCTAGTACACTGATCCAGATAATTTTCTTAATTTATTCTGCAATGGTTAAGGCACAGCATACCGATACTCACAGCATTTTACAAAAGGAGGTGGCAAGCCCTGATGGTTATTTAATTTAAATGTTCAAGCTGTGCTCTATCATGTATAAATGTAAACTCTCTCTGTTGTTTCAGCCTGTGACAGAAATACAATGATTCTTGGTGGTAAATCTCCCTCCCTACCTGTGAGGGCGCTGTTTAAAGGGAACAGAGTGCCCTGGACTCAGATGGCCAGAAAATTCATTCCAGGGTTGGAAGTTGGCCATCTTAGAAGGGGGGGAGCCACAATACTGCAAGTCATTGCCCCAAAATGGAAAAGCGATTGCACTCGCTACCAAAGGGAGCGAACATGACTGGTGGTATAAAAGAGGATGTGGCTTAACAATCTGTTCCTTCGTCTGGTTAAAGCTTTGAACCCGGAAAGACCTGTATTGTACTGTATTGTGAGTGTTTTGTTTGTTTTGTCTAATTGTTACTGGCACTTACCGGGAACATCACTACAATGGAGCACGATAAATTGCATTTACAGAATGAGAACTATTGCACTCACTGAGGACTGGTGAACATGTATGTCTTTTGTGTTTGTGATTTGTGTATGTGTTTTGAATACCGTGTACATTGTTTGGGAGTGCCTCGTGAAGGAAATATACAGAGCAGTACACATCGTTGTGTATTGCCTGTATCTTATTATTATTATTTCTGTTGGCCAATTTCGACCCCTGGATTATATATAAACAATCATCACTTCATCAGAACTGTGTTGTTTGTCTTTGTTTCGAGCACTGCATCAACTCTACACCTGCACACTGCAACCCGCTTTGCCACACAGCTCTGTCTAAAAAATGTGCTGTGCTATGGTTGCTATGAGATTATGGAATGTAAACTGTAAGGTCCATTTTTGATAGAAAACTCACCATTGAAATGATTTAAATGAAAATATCTGTGCTTTCTTATTGTGCCATACGGATTTAAACAAGCTGTGGTTCGCATTTGTGCTTGCTATCAGTGGTATTAAGTTTGCATTTTAAACATCTGGCCATCATACAGATCTGCTTATATGAATTCCCATGTGATATTGACATAAAGAGCTCACTTCAAATAAAACTAGCCTGGTCATTGAAGTGGAATTGTTCAAGTCCAGAAGGGAACTAAACATTATATTTCATTGATTTTTGAAAGGCGGGCCTTCCAAATGTACACCCACGCACTTAGATGTTAGTGGATAAAATATACCATCGTAGCTGGACCTCCCATGCAGAAATCAAATGTGACCATCTGCCACTGTAGTATGCTACATACTTTCAGCCTGAGATATCTTAAAACTAGCAGATCTTTATTGATCCTCCAAACCTCAAGGCGATTATGCCCATTCTTTACTTTAAGTCTTGCTGGGACAGGATGTTTTGACCAAGCAGGGCAATTTTGATACATGTATTATCTCTGTAAGTTTATCTGATGCTGTAAATGAGTATTATGAAAAAAAGCATGTATATGTTTTTCTGTTGTGGGTGGGGTTATCTATAATATTTGCTGTTTGTGAATATCAACAGATAGAAAAAACAACTTATTTGTACTAAAACAAAACAGCAGATATTTATTCAAATTAGTCTTTATAATGAAAACAACTTTTCACTGAAATTCTGTGACAGTGAGCGAAAGAATCCAGGTCAACAATCTTCCTCTCGACCTGTGAGGACACTGTATAACAGGAACAGTGTGCCCCGGACTGGATGGTTTGACAGTTCATTCCAGGGTCAATTGGAAGTCGGCCATCAAGGAAGGGGGCGGAGCCACAATACCAGAAGTCATCGCCTTAATGCGGTAGGTGATGTGTCAGTCATGGATTGGAAGATACATGATTGCACTCGCTACCGAAGGGGGCGTGACTGAAAATATATCAGAGGATGTGGCCAATTTGTTTCTTTGTTATGGTTACAGACGGACCTGTAAAAGGAGTATGGAGATAAAATAACCATGAGTGTTTCATGTTTTGTTTTGTTGTTCTAACTGTCATTGTTTGTCATTGATAGACGGCTAACACTAGCCGGGAGCTGTCGTTAAAGGCCAGCACACACCTGGACAGCATTGCACTACTGTTCACTAATAAACTGTATTTCACCACTTGCACGTTAGCACTCACTTTGGACTTGCGATCTTGTTTGTGTTCTGGGTGTGTTTATACTGTGTTTGTTATTTCAGGTCTGAACCCCGTGGTTTCACTGTGCAGAACACATTGCTGTGTATTGCCAGGGATTATTATGTAGGGTCTCCAGATGACCCGAATTATAAAATAAATAAATAAATAAATAAATAAAAGAATCATATGGACCGTGAACTTTGTTGTTTGTCATCTATTTACGCATTGCATCACCGCTACACCTGTGCAGTGCAAACCACTTTGCCACACTGTCTCATTTGTTTATTTGATCAACCTATATCCAACCAGGATAAGTAACCACTGGATTTGAATAGAATATTTTACAGCACTGGGGAATCAGCCTTAATCACATCAGCCATCCTGTTTTTAGGGGTAATAATATAGGGTAAATTCCCAGTTCTGTAAAATGCTCTTCTAGATAGAGCTGTGGCTTATCCCTGCAGGATATTGGTTGATCGAAATTACACCTATGTCAGGAGTTTAAGGATTTTTGTTTGGGATTAATTGATTAACATCAGGGCTGAAGAAACAAAAATATTTATATTTTTATGCCCTTAAATTTAGCACAAAGGAAAAGGGCAGTTATATTAACAATTCATAAGTAAGGCTACGATTTTGGCACCGTAATTTTTAGTTCATTTCACAGACGAGGTGGGGTAATAAACAAATAATTCACAGAAAGGTTACCAAATAATGTAGTTTTAGCTACATCAACATACACAAGAGCTTTTAAATAGTACACCAAAACGTGTTTTATGGAAAGGCGTACAGGCTAACAGATCGTTAAACCTTTCACATCATTCTAAAATACCTAAAATATCTCTCGAATGTATGAAATTCTTCCTTTCGGTTTCTCAGTTGGTTGAGAGGACTGATGTACCAACGACGTCACTTTTGATTTATTTATTTTTTTTAAACCTCTTGTATAAGAGGTACAAACTCAGCACATCTACTCAAATGTCAATTTATTCAACTTCACAAATACGATCTGTATTTACAGTATGAACAACAGCTGCGACAACTTTGCGCAGTAAAAAGGGCTGCGACACGATGCATCACACAGCAAATAGTGAAGCTGCGCAGCTTTTATAGCTGCCTGCGCCTGACATACCAAAGTCATCTGCGACAGAAGCATGAACCAGGATTTAGAGTTTTCCACGATTCTGAAACAGCATGTTGTAAAGAAAGCCACCTCTGTTCTCCGATGAATTTGTTCTTCTGTCTTTACCTAAAACTGCTCACTATTTTATTGTGTTTTACTTGTCACCCATTTACACACTTGCTCCGCTACAAATCTCAATCACTGACCTGCAGCTACACATAAATGCTGTGTGCATACACAAACAAACAATTTATATTTTCAGTGCATGACTGTGGAAGGGTGGTGGGTAATTCACTGACACAGGAGACAGACAGTTGGATTTGGCAACACCGCACAGGTGCCCAGTTTTATTTTTCGGGGTGCTGTTTTTCAGTTTATCCCGCAGATGGCGCTGTGGGTCCGTGGTCTGATTTACCAACGATGGTAAACAGAACCATGGGCATACCAAGCGATGGTACACAATACCAGTGCCTTGCAGGTGCTCAAAGAAATAACAACGAAAACAGAAGGCAAAAATAACAAAGGACAAAATAACACAATAACAAAACTACAAATAAAAGGTGCTGCACTCTGCAGCAATATCCCGGTCGCCGCTGCCCGTGCGACCCAGATCTCCGTCCTACGCTGCCGGCTACCTAGCCTGCTCTGTTATATTTTTAAGGGGTATGCCCAAGGGTTCCCCGCTGTCACTATCTCACTGTGACACTTTCGTGTCTTTTTCTCTCCCGGCTGGTTCTCGGTCCGCGACCAGCGTTTCCGCACTCAGCGAGTCTATAAGGGCAGACCTGAGGAGACAGCAGAGCGTTATTTTATAGGACCAACAATCACCCAAGACTCGCCTCTCAGCCATTCAGAGAGGGGGAAAGTCCACACACCCACTTTCCCACCTCCCCGTGTCACTGCCATGACTCAGAGGCGGTTGTTGGGCGACTGCCGCCCTCTTTCTGCAGCCCATGAACACGCCAGCAGAGTCAGCACAGATCTCTCTCTGCTACAATGACATATTGCATTTGGGATAGAAATAAGCGCCTAATCAAATGTGTTTTAAATCCATTTCCAAGATTTAATTCAAACTCACCATTTTCACGATTTTTGTGACTGTGACAGAAACAAAGCCTTGTTCATAAGATAATGTTAAAGAAAAATAGAAAAAAATAACATATTCCAGGAGTATCCTAAAGCAAGACTGATCTGTTTATTTGTAGAAGCATTGCATATGTATTCAGCTTGTCAGCAGTCACCAGTGCATGTTCCCTGAGCCTTTTTAAGCGGTCAGATAGAATAACCTGCAGCTTAATGTGTACACTGTAGTTTTAATAATGAAAGTTTAGGATATAGTATGTGCATTGAAGAGAACAGTGTCCTTATCCAGTTCTGGCTTGGGAGGGAAGGAAATAAGAATTCAACTATTAGGATAAGGGGTATTTAGACACATCCCAGGTACACTGCTGGTGTGTAGTAATTATCACTACAATGTTAAAATGAAGAAACCTGTGCTGATAGTGGTGGATGAAAACATAAATAAAATAAAAAATCAAGATTATATCATTAATAACAAGTGAAATGTTTTTTTTGTTTTAAAGGCTAGTTTTGAATCTTGAAGCGCTCGTATCCCAAACATGAGCCGCATCCCTGGGAATGTATTGACCTTCCCATGCATCCCCAGTCTCATCCTCTATTAATGGTATTCAAATAAAGCATTTTAATAAAAAATGAGAAGGAAGCCATAGCCAAATTTCCATTTCAATTAGCTTAACATTTTTTCCATTATCTTGCTTCCTAAATTCCCATAGTGGAAGCAATATAAATGTCCTGCACGTTAATTTCCTGTGGTAGATATGTCTTGAGCTGAAGAAATTGCATTTGCAGTGCTTGAATTCTAGTAGTGTCAGCTAAATATCCTGACTGAACATATTCTGAATACTGTGCCTGCCGTTTACTAGCACTCTAACATTGAAATGAGATTTTCTGGGATATGAAATCATTTCTGCACTGCAAGTCTGCAGCAGAAAGCCAAGGAATGTTCCACACATACCGAAAAGAATCAAAGCTTCTAGTTTATTAGATTCGTTTTCTTTAGCATGTGGTATTTCATACGGCAGGACTTTGTTCTATCAATACTATAATTGTAACTATTTCAACCCAAACAGTCATTTAATTAGACCATCAAATTAATGATGCACAGCAGTCTTGTATTTTAGTTTGGATCTGTGCCTTCGATTTGTATACAAGACAAACAAAACCATGAGAGATGCCAATGTAAATAGGTTATTTCAATTACAGTTTCAAAACATGAGTATTAGATTTGGGGGTATTTACAAAGTATAGTATATAAAGTTGGCTATTAACAAACACAGCATTTATTATTTCTCTTAATTCATTTCTGGCATAATGATTCAATTTTATATAACACATAATTATAGAAATAACTAACTTGACAACATCTGTACACACACCTGCTAAGCACAAATTTGATGTATGTACACCTTTCATTGTTCAGCAAATTAAAGTACTTAAATGGCTTGTTCTGTCTTGTTATTATTAGAATGGTCTTGTACAGAAATGTTGTGCATAACTAACTATTACCTTAATCATATAAAAAAAAAAAAAAAAAAACTGGAGACTATACATTTTTAAAACAATGTAATAATTAGTAGAAAGGTATTTAGGCCTGTAACAGAGATGGCTTGGTGGGTGACGTCAAAGCAGGACAGACACATACAGCACTGGGCAATGAATGAATGCGCTGGTGCGCAGATTTGTTGCAAAATAAAAGGTTTAAACAGAAACAATACACTGTATCAAAACAAAACGGCACAGTGGCCAAAATAAAAATAAGTTGCCATGTTATCCTTACAGCTCAAATGGGAATACATTGTGATTTAATTAGACAGTTTATTGAAAGATGATTCACACAAATGTAAACAGTCAGAGTAAGTATCTCTGGTTATATGCACTATGCTGGATGGACTAAATAACCACAGTGGCCAACTTTATTTTACAACGCGTATATTATTGTGGTGAATTCAGAAAGCAATTAAAACATTTGGAAAAAAGATGCCTACATTTTGTGTTATGTGTTCATGCAGAACTTCAGTTCCATGTTGAATTTAGTACTGCAGTGTTTGCAGTATCTGGCAAATAGTTTATATATATCAGATATATATATATATATATAATATATTATTGAGATATATATAAGAATATATATATATATTATATGTGTAACACATTATGTGGTACCATTGAACCACCATGTTTTCGTATGGCTAAAAAAAGTGGTCTTTCCAACAAAATGGCCACCTCAAAGAGATGTGGTTAGGAAAACAAAGAGAGGCAGAGCAGCTTTCCTTTAAAATAAATGTCATCCTTAACTATAAAACACACAATAATGCAAAGTTGTGAAACACTAAAAATCAGGGGCGTGCGCAGGAATACAAATTTGACTGCTATTGCGGGACGACGACATTATTATACTATATATATATATATATATATATATATATATATATATATATATATATATATATATATATATATATATATATATAGTTTAATGTCGTCGTCTCGCAATAGCGGTCAAATTTGTATTCCTGCGCACGCCCCTGATATATATGTGCAAGTGTGTTGATATGGTTATATAAATAAATAGCATTGCCCTCGCCATTTCAATGAAAGTCCATACACTGTGGAACTTTTTAACACTGAAACATCGTTCTGCAGTTGCAACTGTAACAGGTAGCGTGGCCAAAATCACCAGTAGGTCGAACACATCAGGATACGTCAGTCCCAGGTCGTGTTCTTTACAGACCTTCATGAGTTCATGAAAAGACATTGCATTGTCTGATTCCCGAGTGTAAAAATAGGCTCAATGTGGTGTACAACTAAATCATACTGCATTTCAGGAACTGTATTGAAATCCTTGATTCAGCTTCACAAGTGCTTTTCCTTTAATATATTAACAGTTTTCAGGCTGTCAGTTTAGCATAAAATAGGATCATTTAAGCTGGACTCAAATATTAAGGGGACACACGTGCCAGTCCTTAATTGCACGTTATGGGGGAATGTGTGGAAACCGAGAACATGCGCGTCTATAACTACATATTATGAGGAAACACATTCAGTTTGTGAGTTTCAGCGACAGAAAGGGCAAACGTAATACATTGATAAGCAGAAATCAATATTTTGGAGAAGATTATTGGAGGGGCCAGTGCCCCTGCTTGCCCCCCGCTTGTGCACGCCCCTGTTAAAAATGAATATCCACATTCAGAAACAACACGAGTCTTGCTTGTGTGCCAAGTGAATGTTTGTTTTCTTCCCCAGTGAGAGGGCACACTTTAGTGAGCATGAACACTCAAGTGTTGCTTGTGACTTGCTATTTCAGAGGCCTTTAATACTTTACTGGTGAACCTGATCATATACAAGAAAAACTAATCAATCAAGGGATATACCTCAAGAGTGAGTGGTTTATTAAATGTTACACAACTGTTTAATAGCAGTATTGAATAACAGATTGAACTGTGAAATAAAAAGGAAAGTTTGAAAAAGAAGTAAAAGTTGAATTTGAATAAACATTAGATTTTTTTTTTTTTTTTTAACTTATGGATCTGTAAACATTGGGGTACATTTGTTTTAACCATGTTAAGAACATAACTTATGTGCCAAGCATCGTGAAAATATGTCAGTACAGCACTTAATGTGCCTTTATGTTTTAGCAAATATATTTTCAAGGAATGAAGTTTCCAATAATTAGAGGACCACCATCTTAAAAAAAAAAAATTCCACATGTAAACTGCATTTTTGTTCAAGTAGTCTGGAGTTCTAAACAAATGCTGTATGCATGTCTGTATGGTAACATTTTTTATAGGAATATTAGATTTCTGAATGAACGACATATCTATATTTATATAAATGGTGTTTTCATTCCCTCTGTCAAAAAGAAGTACTTAACTAAAAAGTAATTTTGAAATCGTAAATATTTAACATGAACATCTGAGCGTTTAGTTAGTATTGACTTTTTTTATTTCAAGAACCTTGAAGAAAAGCATCCAACAGCTGTATTATGTTGTGCCTTTTCTTGGCACAACACCTCCCCACCCCCCCCACCCCCTCCAAAAAAAATCATGAACTTTCCCATACTTGGTTCATTCTGTTTGTTCTCTTTGTGCCTGGAGAACCACCTGACTCCCTTTGGGAGGATAGTGTTTCCCAGCATCCATCATTCCAAACTACTGTGATGTCAGGAAACCAGCAATAATGGCAGCTTTGCCCATCCATGACTGACATTCAGTGTATTGTTTTCTGCTTAGGCTGAATGGCTGGCCTAAAGGTACATTCCAGAAAGTTGTTTAGAACACAAGCCTTTTTGTACCCTGACTCTCTTCCAGCCACTGTATATGCAGTCCCTTTAAAAGTGAGGAGTGCATTCATGTGTAAACTTGGACCATATCGGTTTACCATATCTGTGGGCCTGAAGCCACAACTATACAAAAGTATACATGACCAAATAGTCAAGCATAAGAACTAAAGTGAACAAAATTCAATAAGGTGGTGCATGATCTCATATCACATTTCTATGGTATCAAAGTAGATATGTTTTAATCAATCTTATCTCAAAGGAAGTCTTTGCTGACCTGTTCGTGAATTGTGGAAGACCATGAAATCATTTGTGCATTTTATTATTTTAAAATAATGCATGTGTTTGTGTGTGTGTGTGTGTGTGTGTGTGTGTGTGTGTGTGTGTATAAATATTCCTTTTTTGGGATTCAGTATTTATGGACCAACATCACCTTTTCCACACAGTAGGACAGATACAATTACAGAAACAAAACAGATACCCTAACCTTTCTCTCTTATTATTTACTGTATGATTGTCCAATTCTTCACCTTTTACAAAATATTAGAACAGATATCAATAAATATATAATGATGTAAAGAACTTTCAGAGGCTGGTATTTAAGGCTATGTAATATACTTCAAAGGTTATGAAGTATTTCATCATTTCCCAAACTACATAGAAAGAAGCCGCTTTTGCACTGAATTGTTCACACATCTTACTGTCCTACTGAATAATAGTCCATGTTCATTTATATCATACTCTGCAGAAATCTATATCCGCATGTGTAGAATGTATTCTATGCAAGGCCAGTTTTTTTTGATGTGCCATAGACTTTACTCTGATTCATCCACTTGCTTGCAGTTTTTCTCTTTCTCAAGCTGGGATTGCGCGCTTTGCTGTTAAATACCAAGATGTCTTTCTCCCTATCCAATGCACATTGTAGCAAAAGAAAATCTATGCATTGAAGTCTGCTTGGCTCAAACACATGAAATGGTTAACAAGTAAATTAACACAAATTTACTATTTTTAAAATACAGTACTAGATTAATAAACATCCAAAATGTATATATTTGAATTAAATGTTATTTGTATTCATATTTTGTTGCTTACGTCATCTATTAGTGATTTTCAGCATAGGTGGGATTCGAGGGCAAAATATGAGGGAGGGACAAAACCTGCTTTTTTGGTGATCACGATATTTTTCGGTTGCCTTTTTCAAGCTCATTAAATGGATGCCTTTTTCTGGGACTGTGTCCAGATCAGTCACTGGCACACCATTCACATTCTCATCAGGGTTTCCCAATCATTCCAACCCACACCCATACTGAGGAGACAGGCAATTTCCAGAGGTCAGCATCAAAAAGCATGGGCAGTGTATTAGTTTCTGTCTCAGGTTACACCTTGAAAAACATGCTAAGTGTAAATTATGCAAAATATGTATTAGTATTTGGACTTTAAACTGTTTTAAATAATAACTCAAGATGGTATATATTAACACTATTTTAGAATTCATTTGAAATTTGTACAAAAGTACATGTGCCAAAGATACCAAGGGTTTACTTCAGTGTTGTTTTTTGTTGTATGTTGTACATAATTGTTTATTTAAAATTATGCAAGTTTTCCTATTTGGAAAAAAAGGGCATACACAACACAGGAATTTTGCCCAAGTTTCATTAATTTTGGTGCATACATCTATGTCAGAAAGATAACAAACAAAAATAAAAAATAGTGTCCTACTAGTGTTAGAAGTTGGTTGTCCGTGGTATAGTTCTGTCAGTGTTATAATTGGTATCGCAACAGTAATCATGTTTTTGTGTGCAGTAATAGTGGTTAAAAACTACTATTTTAGTTGGACTAAAAATGTTGACTTGTTTTTTGTAAATGAAAAAAGTTTGGCTTTGATGTCGTGAAATGCGCAATTATAATACGACAGAAATATACCATGGCCAACTAAGTTACTAAAGACTCCAGAATTAGGTAGAGTCTGTGTTGGGGTATCTGGGGGAGTGGCCTCCATCATGATGTATTTCCATTGTGAAATTACTTCCCTTGTCTTGTGGGGTTTTTTGTATTTGTGTTTTCTGTTCTTGTATTTGTGTTTCCAGCTTTTGTTTTTGCATTTCGTGCTTTTGTTTTTTTCGTTTTCAGTTTTTTACATTTGCATTTTTCAATTTGTATTTGTTTTTTGTTTTTTTAATTGCATTTGCATTTGCATTTTTTTTTTTTTTTTTTTTGATTTGCATTTGTGTTTTCTGATTTGTATTTGTGTTTTGTTATTTTTATTTGTGTTTTTCCATTTGCATTTTTGTTTTTCACTTCATGGCCACCGTAGGTTTAGGATACGGGGACAAATACTATACAACTCCCCTGTTGTATCTGGTTACTTTATTAATTAAATTATTACTTTATATATGTATTGTATTTTATTTACAATTTAGAGTAAAACATTAGTATTACATTACTGTTCTGTTAAGGAGTTGAAGTGAGACACAGTGCTCCCTGGAAAATTGACAACGTACGCCCCTAGTGGTAAAATGTTACAATACATTTAGTTTACACTTTGATTTGTAATTAATCTCTGGAAAAAAAAAGAGTATTAATAATTGTTCAGCATTTTAGCCACAGGCAGTTATGTCTTAAGTATTGTTAGGAAAGTAACAGCCATTGTTTACTGCAAAATATTTTTTTATGTGACAATTCAAAAACTATCTACAAAACTTCATCCAACCAATCCAATAACAACCAAATTGTGGATTTTTTAAACAATTTTATTTAAAGTGAGAGACAAATACATGTACAGTTATGAAAGCTATAAATCACCCCCGTGTCTCTCCTTACAGAGGGTGGGATAGCCCCGGGGCCCTTGTCATTCTCTCTGTGTCTCTTTTTTAATTCCTGCCTTTTCGCTCCTCCTCCATCCCCCCTGAGGACCTAAAAATTTACAACAACAACAGGCTGAGCCAATGGCAGCCCACAAAACGTCGGAGAGGGGCTGAACGAAGAAAGAAAAATGAGCGAGAAAGAGGGAGAAGCCAGAATGCGAACGAGAAGAGAAGCGTTGCTAATTTTTGCTGTTTGTTTGCTTTTCCATGCATGCATAATGAAGGATAATTAGAGCATGCTGTGACCGTAGGTTTGTATTTAAGGTCTCCTAATAATCCATAAACGGAGATGAGAAGCTTTTAGTATCTTATGTTGTAAGGGAAGCAACAAGAAGGGGGCAGCTGCGTTTCTGTTTCAACCACAACCCCTGTGGAAGTGCAGCATAACAAGGACTGCTTACTACTTGCTGGACTAAGCCTTCGAGGGGGAAATAAAGCGATCCAGTTGGAAAGTTGTCAGATCGTGGGAAAGTGCTGCACAGGAAGGATTTCACTTCAGAATCGATTCTTTCACGCAGTCTTGAAATCAAAACAGCGGACTCATGGATTGTTTGCTTCAGATTTAATGGATATGTGAGAGCCTTATGAAAAAAATCAACAAAAGTTTAGTATTATCTCAGCTGCAAGCACCACGATGGCAAATGTTGCCTGTTTGATTCAGTGCATCAGACGGATGGTCTGGCTTTTCGTGGGCTTAATCGTGGTTTTCTGTTCAATTTCATTGACTTTACCTGCCCATGGCCGTCGGATGATATGCTGGCAAGCCATCATGAAGTGCCAGGGTGAAGGGGAATGCAACTATGCTTACGGGCAGTATGTTGAAGCCTGCGCCTCGATAATAAGCAGAGATCGCCACCGGTGCCCAAGTCACTGCATCTCTGCTCTCATTCAGCTGAACCACACTAAGAATGGACCAGCTCTGGAGGACTGTGATTGTGCTCAGGATGAGCGTTGCAGAGCCACCAAGCGAGCAATCGAGCCTTGTTTGCCAAGGACTAGTGGAGTCTTGGGTTGCACCGAAGCAAGGCGCCAGTGCGATAGGGACCCCCGGTGCAGCAGTGCCATGCGTAATTATTTAATCCACTGTGGCAAACTTTTCAACGGGATTCGGTGCACTGATGAGTGCAGGGCTGTAATAGACGACATGCGGTATGTGCCTAAAGCAGCCCTTTTGAACGACTGTGTCTGTGATGGAATGGAGAGGCCCATTTGCGAGGCAATAAAGGATAACATGGCAAGGCTTTGCTTCGGGTCTGATTTCAACACCGGCAGCGGTGGTTCAGACGATGACGACGACTATGAAGATTATAATGAAGATCCAGTCATAGTGGACTACCCCAGCAAAGACAACGGCGGATGTCTTTTGAGACCCCTAAATGTGTTGACTTTGATGGCATCCATTTTGCTTGTATTTCCTTTTCTTTAATCCTTAAATGAATCATTCACCAAGTTTTGCTTCTGTCAGTTTAACTTCTTCTAAAGACTTTTATCTGTCACTCAAAGACGCATGTCTGGTTGCCGTTGACTATATGCGACCCCAAAGAGCGTGTGAATTAAAGTTTGCATGGCAAAATCTAATTTTCCAATCTTAACACATTGATTTTAGCCCAAAGGGCTATCACGCGCTCGTGTTCTATGCAACTTTTTTCCCAGTAGAACTGGTTAAAAATTACTGTTTATTGGTCAGTAGTTAAGAGTTTTACATTTTGTTGTTTATTTTTAAATGCTTTTTATTTGCCTGTGTTGGCATGAAGTGAACGTGATGCTACCAAATAAGCTTTGTATTTGCAATACTACTGCCTTACTGCCAGAAATTTGCAATTTTCTAAATTAATCACATACTAGCCAGTATTTTTGACATCTTTCAGTTGAGCATTTGTCACCTGAAGTTATATTGTGTGCTGTCATTGTTGACAGTCGAGTTGGCTTAAAATTAGATATATATATCTAATATATATATATATATATATATATATATATATATATATATATATATATATATATATATATATATATATATATATATATATATATATGTATGTATGTATGTATATGTATTATGTGTGTGTGTGTGTGTGTGTGTGTGTGTGTGTGTGTGTGTGTCAGTTTTAGATACATTTTAAAGGCTAGCATGGTAAAATGAATGAACAGTGCAAGTTATGTTTTTGTTTTTGTTTTTGTTTTTTTACTTTTATATAAAAACTATTTTTTAAAGATTTTGCTCAGTGGTATCAGGGTTTCACCCGTGGTATATCTTCATTAAAGTCTATTTAAGATTGGAGTTAGTTACCAGTCGAATCGTTGTTGTACATAAAATGTTATAATCGGTGCATTTGGAAATAATTTATTTTTTAAAAAAGTGTTCTGATCAGTTCCATAGTTTTCAAGACTAAGTTTGTAATTCAGTTCATAGCTAAAGGTACAAAATCCGATTTTATTTTAAAGGGAAATGATTTATTATTACATTGATGTATGTACGCTCTAAACGTCATCTGTACAGTGTATTATATAGATTTTCAGAGGTTATCTTTAACTGTTTTTTGAGAGGAATTATTCATTGTCTAGAAATGTGTAAATGCATTGTATGACTGCCTTAACGTTGTATTTTTATAGAAGGCATAAAAAGAGACTTATTGTTTAAAAGCATTCACGTCTTGTGTGTTTTTTTTTTTTTTTTTAAGTGTTATTGAATTAGGAACTGGTGTGTATGCATGGAATTGGGGTGTATACCATAAAACACAAAACAGTAATGACCCTGTGTCTTTAATATACGTCACTGGTTTAAACAGTAGTTATAACGAGTATCTATACAGGAATAGGCTACAAGAAATTTGATAAAATGAAACAAAAATGCATCCATTTTAAAGTAAGCACGTTATAATTACCAATTGGCAGTATTTATTTGTGGGGTAATTAAAAAAGAAATGATAAGAAAACGATAAGAAAGCGGTGAACATGGTGAGAAATGTGATTACACATTTTGTTGACAGTTTGTATAATTTTAGGTTTAAAAATGCCACGACCACAAACAAGAGCTGCCAGCATGGATGGGAAATGTTTAGATGGACAGCAAATTATATTTTTGTTGCTGGCTACTGGTCCACACACCCAAAAGGCTTTAGATAAATAATTATGCTCTTGAGCAGTGTCGAGTACTGATACACTTGACCTTGTAAATAGAAATGTTTGCAGTAGGAATAAACTCCGGCGTTCAAAAATCTTTTAAACATCAGCACAAAAGAGAGAGCTTAGTCCTTGGGGGATTTAAGCCTGAAGCGCGCCAAGCTAGGCACTTACAAAAAGTTTATTTATCTTTTATTCATTGTGTTTATTTAAAATGTTCAAAAAAAAGTTGCGGTCAGAAGAGAGGGAGAGCTGTACAGCCACCACAAATATACTTTGACTGAAGTCTGGAGACTTGCAAGCACCGCAGTGCCGCTAAGGGCGTTTTAATAGAAAATTTCAATATGAAGTTCCTCTGTAACATTTAAAACAGTATTGAAACGGAATCAGTTTCACTTATAAAATTATGGCAGTGTGCTGTTTAAACCCTAATTTGCAACATTTATATGGCTTCAAATTGTTACAGTACATCTTCAACAAGATTACCGTAGGCGACTTTCGTTTATGCTAGTGTAAGATTTTTTGATACATTGTATAAAGTTAAATTGTTTACAGTATTGAAACAAAAACAACATCAACATATTTAAAATGATTTTGTATGTAACAAAAATAAAATTTTCTTGACAACGCCAGCCATATTATTAATACAGTTAAAAGTAACCAATACATTTTGTAAAGTTTAATGTAACTTCTAAACAGGCAACAGGGTGTTTACGTGAAGGAGAAAGATACCCCCCCCACCCCCCTCCCCCCCCCCTCCCCCCCACCCCCCCCCCCCCCCCCCCCCCCCCCCCCCCCCCCCCCCTTTTTTTTTTTGTTCTGTGTCCCTAGCTGACATTCTTTGTTTCTACAGTCTTTAGGTATCGATGCATTCAAGGTAGGCTACTAATAGTTGTTTAGGTGTTGTAAATCATTTTAACATATTTCATTAAAAGTTAATCCTTTGTCCCAGTAGGACACTGAAGTTTGTTCCCAGCAAGGAGTAAAGGCATTAGCACTAGAAAGGAGTCAAAGCTGGCAGCTGGACTAATAATTAACTGCTACAATAAACTCAAGACTTGATTTTACAGGCTCTTGTCAAAAGCATCTGTCTGGAATAAATCAACACAGAAAAGCACCAGTGGAAAGAATAGCCAGGAGCCTTGATGCAATGCTATTGTAAATGTCCATTGATCAGTTATATGCGGCCAACATACAAATCTATTTACATACAGCAGTATGACCATGGCCCTTACCTCAAAATCCATGCTTATTGCATCATTTACAAGAAAATGATTGCAATTGATTCAGTGCCTTATAATCACATGCTGATTATTATTGTCATAACAATCATCATCATCATCATCATCATCATCATCATCATCATCATCATCATCATCATCATCTTTTAGTGCTGTACATGACAATAATAACTAATTCAGGTTTCAATCATGCCACTTCCAATACCAATAATCTTTGCAACTAAACTGAACTTTATTTAATTGCAATTGTAAATCACTTCATCCTTAAACTCAAATCCCCTAATAATGTTATTTTATTGATCTTTTAACTTTCTTATAAATATCCAAAATCCATTAAGTAAAATAGAGATTATTGGTATTAGTTAATTTTGTGATAATCTCAGTTGATCGATACAATTTGCCATGGGCCATATTCTTCATGGCAGTTTATTTGTCTTTGAAATCACTTAAGTGACAAAAGTTAAAAGGTTTGCAGGACAAAGCCTGGGAACAATGGGGCAGTTCATTGAACTGACAGTGGCCATACAGTAACTAGAGAAAGAGATTCAAGCTTCACTGAACAGTGAAAAACAGAGCATACCATTTGTTTATAGTTTACAAAATATATACAGTGGTTACTTTACTTATACAATAAATAATGCAAGTGAAACAAAGACATTCATATTGCCAGAAAGATAGGATTCATAACTATGACAATTCAAATAACATACAGTATTACATAGTATAATTTATTTGAATGAGAATGGGAAACTTTTTTGTACTGAGTGTTATAGGCCAAAATTAAAGTCTATAGGGGTTTATTTCCAAAGGGAGTGTTAAGTTCTAAATTAAAATTGACTTAAATTTTTATGTATTGCAAGTAACTCATGTGCAATATTTTTAACATTTGTTACAGTAAATAGATAAATGCAACTGGAAGAATTTTCTTTTTTCACTGTTATTATTGTATAAGATTACAACTGTATTAGTCTTTAATATAAATATATAAAATATACCGTAAAGTTAAAGGAGAACAAAATACCTTTTCCATGTGTTGTTTGTGTGCTTAGCTAAATGTATTCAAACAATATACAATTTTAAAAGTTGAAATGTACTTTTGTATATTTGTCCCAGCCATATCAACCTAGTAATACAGACTATGTTCCCACTAGTCGCTACGAACTCCAAATCAATGATTTCAACAATGTTTTATTAAAGGAGGGACAAGAGCCCTCCATCTGAATTAATCGGGGAGAAGTCGAGTGGCACTTTTGTCATGGAAATGTTAAGCACATAATAGTTCAGACGAACAATGTGGAGGCACTTCATTCTTTCAGCAATACTGACACCTCTTCAACAGGAACTGCAGGGAGGGATGTGGGAAAGATCTGCTCGCCATAACAGCATTTAGGCATCAGCTAAGTGTTGCAGTATCAGAATGCTGCTAAATATGGGCATACTGTCTGTAAAGCCTGGTTTCATCTGATATGTAATCTTATACCGAAATCTGTTAGACATTTGCAGGAACTTCCAGTATTTCAAATGTTAAAGCTTTAGAATAGGCCCGAGCAAATTGTTTCTTTTGCTGTTTTAATCTCAGTGGAGTTTAAGAGTTCAAAGCCACTGCCTTTAAAGGCAACTCTGTAGTATAAGTAAAACAAATTGGTATTGTAGAAACTGTTAAAGATTTGTATGAAGTCCACCAAGTATCACTTATCACATTAAAAAAAAGAAAAACAAATGGCATGACAATGCTACAACAACAGCAAATATAAGAGCACTGAGTTACAAAAATACCAAGGTGAAAGATCCTTGTTAGCTCCTTCAGTCACCTTACAGTACTTGTATTTGTCTTCCCCGTTTGAAATCATACACTTTTGGAATAAAAGAATGAAGGCACATTTTAGTGACAAATAAAAAACTTTAAATATATACTACACACAAGTAACCAAATGAAACATACACTGTATGAAACAGATTATAAACATAGTTTAGTGCTTATTTTAATTTACTATACTTGAGACGCGCAAAAACACAAGTGTTACCAAAATAAATAATCTAGTTTAAGTGACGTAAATACTACAATTTAACTATAATCTGTTTCATAGGATTTGTGTTTCATCCTTAAACATGTTTACAGTGCAGCAAGGAAGAATTGAGTTGCAGGAAGGACTAATTACATTATTTCTCTCAGTATTTTTGTAAATGTAAAATTATGCAGCTTATTATATTATTTGGTTAAATATATTTCAAGTCGATTTGTGTAAAAGATGGAAATTCAATAGTTTATTTATTTATTTATTTCAAATATTTAAAGAAAAACAGAACACCTGTGCTGGCATTTCATATACCAGCTGGGAGTAAGTAAGTAACCAGTACAGTGTGTTCTGATTAGTAACTCTCGCTGGTTATCACCTCACCAGCATCTGTTACAAGTTTCCCCATTAGACTAGAAAATGTAATGCTTTTTGTGTGTGGCTCTTTCTTATAGACAAGGGGTCATATTCACAAAGCATTTGCCACCATGCTAACCTAAAATCTCAAATCAATCTGATAATGTTACAGAACTAGCAAGAAACAACTAAGGAGCACGTAGTGGGTGTTGAATGAGTGCCCTGGGTCATTCACTGAAAGCTTTTAACATTAAATTTTTGTTAGAAAAAAAAGAAGGTATTAGCATGGTGATAAATCATGCTTTGTGAAAATGGTAGGTAAAGAACTAAGGTCCACTGTCACAAAAAATATTTCTTCATAAAGATTGCTATGGTGCAATTAAGGAAATAGCAGCCACTGTACAGAGCTCTTCTTAGAGAGGTTGGTTTCTTGGAAGTATGTTTCTAGAATGTTTCCAAATTACTCGAGTTTAACTAAAGTCGTAATAAAAAAAGGTTGTAAATTGCATGCAGTGAGAAGCTTAGCAACATGTTGTATTTTTATAACCCGGCTCGTATTAATCACAATTACACATCAACTGAAAAAACAGCAGAGATAATACGATTTGTGTCATATGTCTCTACTACTTTGACAATAAAATGAATACCAATATATGTATAATTTAGGAATTTTGTAGAGGTTGATTTGAGACAAAGCCGTTTGCTAATATGGAGCTACATTTCAAAGTTTGTTCTTCGAAATTAATTCTAGGCCCAAATTTCAATTGCATAGGGTTAAATCTTGGTAAACTAGCAGACAAATATTTTGACAAGTGACTTGTTTATTGAATGAAACACTACTGGAAAGAGTCTAAGATAAACAGCCATACATGGGAATGTAATGTTATATATATATATATATATATATATATATATATATATATATATATATATATATATATATATATATATATATATATATATACTACACTACCAAAAATCTGCCTTCACTTGGTTTTAGTGTAGCCTGTGTGTGGCATTCTTTTCTGCAGAAGATTGTTTGTGTTATTGGTAAATGTGTTTGCGCTATACTGTGCATATTATTTCACACTATTTTCTAAGTTCCCAGGGGGAAATATTATTTCAGCATAGTTATTAATAAAAGTATAGAGCGCACCTGCAATTTGTTTTGTTAAGATGTGTGTGTGTGTAATGCATTTAGTTCTTTGATATGCCACACAAAAGGGTACTGTCACTTTAAGAAAACACAGCTCTTTTTAGCCCATTAATAATCGTATTGCCTCTTTATTATTGTTAGGGATAATGAAGGACTGGAAGTGTTGGCCCCCAACCCGACTTTCCCCTGAAATGTTTTCAATTAACTCTTGGCACTGACAGGAAAGCACCAAACGTTTCCCATGCTGAATATGGAAAATCTGCAGGGAACATCTCAGCAGGAGTAGAATTTCATTAAAACAAGCACATCATAATTCAACGACTTCTGCTCTCTCACTAAGACTCTCATTGATAAGGAGTTTCAGCTGAATGTTATGGATTTGCAGAGGGTAATGATTTCATGTGAGTTTCTTTCAGTTTGCTTTGGACAGGGTCCTTTGAGTTATTATCTGGTGTCTGATGAAGACAGGGTCAGACACTTGGCATCACTGTGACTACTGGATAAACCTTTCAATCGAATGCTTATTTATATGGATATTGAAATAAGCCTTCCATTTTAGCGTTGGAAAGCTAAACATTGAATCTGAAGGAGCAAACTACAACAATGACCAAATGTGTTGCATCACCTAGGATTTTAGGATGGAGACATGATTTTAAAAAAACACAACTATATGAACATTATTTAGATATTTTATTTAACATCATGTAATCAAAGAAAGCCAAAGTCTACCGGAAGTCATAATAGTAGTACAGTTAGATTTTGTAATGTCACATTTTCAATTTGTCAGTTTTTTGTATATGGGGAACTACAAAACTGTATGCAATTCAATTTGTTCATGTAATATTACATGCAAAATTCAATGCAAAATTAGTTAATTCTATTGGGTGATGCAAAACTCTTGGCCATAGCTGCACATGGACCTGAACCTTTTTACAGCCATAAAATTTAATAAAAAAATCTTGTTTTTATTGTAAATGGACAATAGTTACATCTCACTACCTATACAGTATTGTACCTATAACTTAATTTATCATGTGTAAGTTTTAATGTTGTAAAAAGTATGATACAACCTTTCCACATCTCTTTTACTTGTATGTGTATTACAGGAGGAATTTCTGTTGTAATGAATTGCTTAATATAAAATAACACATGACCAAAGCAATCATCTTGTTCTCATTACTTTTCCTATTAGAACCCCTTTTGCATAGCACAGCCGATGTACAATATTTGGCTCTGGCTGTATTGATGGCGTTTGAAGCCATCCACACTATTGCCCAGTTGCCACACTAGAGTTAAGCTTACAGATTTCCAAATCCAAATAGTTTTTGTGATCCAAGCTGCCACTTTGATTTCATCACATCTAACCCTTGTTGAGATCACAACCCTTTGAAATGAGAAAAGGTTCTTAATCCAGTTATACCAGCTGGGGCCAGGACTCTAGGTCCTGAGAGAGAACTGCAGGATTAACGTTTTCTCAAACAAACCCCTTACCCTTCTGTTTAAACTATTTTGAAATTGTATAGTTTAAACATGAAGGCACATTAAGTTGAAATTAAATAATAACGGCTCTAAAACTATACTTGCTAAAAAAAAGATCTGGCCTGGAAATGCAAAATATTGTTTTGCTATATATGTAATATATAAAAAAGAAAAAAAAAAAAGCTCTATATATGTTCAATTTTTAACTTGTTCTCACCTAAATAAAAAACAAAAACAAAAAAAAACATGTACCTTATTATAATAGGGTCTCACAATAAAGAAATGGTTATAGTGTTTGCCATTTTACTTGAACTTGCATTACCATTACAATGAGGAACACATACTGTAATCAGGCTATAGACTACAGTGTCTTAAAACATTAAACAATACATCATATTTTCTTTAAGTGTCTGATTCACCCAGGACCAGGAAATAACTCATTCCATTTTTTATTTGTTATATTATACATATTCAATTTCACAGAATTTAACATCTCATTTGAACCTGTTAAGGACCTCTTGTTGTATGCTCCCCTTTTTATTTATCTAGGCTCAGCTGTGCTAACAGATGGTCATTTCACCACATTGGATTATAATGTGTTTGTTTTGCTTGTTTGTGCTCTGAATCCCTCCAGACATCTATTCACTTGTTAGACGGTTGCATTTGGATATTATTATATAGATATTGTTTCTAGTGGCCTGGGAAGACTCTGTTTGAATTACTTAGAAACTGTTTGATTTAAATGTAATGAAATATAAAGTTGAAATTAAAAAAATAGTGACAATGCCAATCAGTCAGTTATTGTTATTTGATAAAGTTACAGATCCTCAGCTCCTTGCTTTATAACCCACTGGAGTCCTCCACACTAAGACCTGGAGCCGAGAATGCATTTCAATAGCCTAAAATAACTCCAAGAACAAAACCATCGAACCTGGAAACACTCATTAACCCATTGTGTGCCAACTAATACTACTCCATCTCCATAACTCGAGGGGAATGCCTCAGGCCTGCTACCAAGGACTGACATTACTTTGCAGTGCAGTTACTTGATTGATATGATATGGGTTAACATGTCTAGCTACTGAGATCTTAAAAAGACTGTGAAGTGTATCTTTAATATTAAAAAATCTCATAATAACCCATGAAAACAAATTACCTTTATACAATATCTCAGAAGAAACCAAAATTGGCAAAAATATATTAAAAGACTAATTTACACTACTTCACTTCATTGCACAAATACACACCAAATCAATAGGTTTACTAAGGTTCCAATAATCTTTGATTGGCGTTATTGTAAAGTCTACTCCCAATTTCCCAAGTAAACTCCAGTAAATTACTCCAGTAATCAACCTACATGATGGGTCACACCTGCCACTGTAACAATAAATAACTATGCTAGTTTCTCCTAGCTTTCAAAAGGTTGTATCTGTTATTATTGGTGCTTGTGTATGTAAGGTCATGTGTACCAGTAAGCTGAAATTGTTTCTGTTCTTGCCTGAGGTATGGGAAGAAGGAAAGAACAGATAATCCTAACTGAAGTGACAAAACAGAGGAGAAAGAGAATGTTCAAAAAGTGAGAGAATTTTTTTGTTAAGTCCAGTCTATAGACATCTGCTTTCCAGATGAAATGGCCGTATAATTAATGCGACAGAGCTCTTAGAAAATAGTTCACAATTATCATTAGTATATAAAAACAGCCCTAGTGGTGGTTTTAAAGCACAGTATGGGTGTTCAGAATAGGAGAAAGGCAGAGGCTGCAATGAATAACAATTCTGAAGTGAGGGTCGCCCATTCATGTCAGAAGAGTGAAAATTAAGTGAATGTCCCTCATACTGTAAGGGCCATATTCACAAAGAATTAGAAAAAAAAAGAAAAAAAACCTGCTAGTGTTACAGAACTTGCAGGTGCATGTAGGAGGTCTTGAATTAACCTTACACATTTTATTTGAATGTTTTTAACATTATTGTTTATTTACAAAAAAAAAATTAGAAAATGTATTTGCAGGTGCACCACAGGTAAGAAGGTTGCCGGTCCCAATTGCTGTGCTAGGGAGCATTGTTAATAAATCAGATGTCTTTAAATAGCTCCTAGTCTTAGTCCTGTTCATAATTATTCAAAAGGCTTTGCATGAAAGACCTTGTTGGATTGTCTTTTATTAAAGTCAGTCTTGAGCTCAGGCTATTATGGTGAGAGTTGGATCTCAGGCACCCCTAAGGGTGAGACTCAGTAAGGCTATAGAGTTAGCTGATTAAAGAAGCCATTCAGTTTTCAGTGAAAGCTGATTAGTCCAAGTTCCAACATCCCACAATAGCCAAGGCTCCCTAGTTCAATTTCAGTTGCACTGGGACAACCCCCTCTATCCTATGACTGTTTGCTGGTATTTGTAATGGTTAGAGCAATCGTACATGGTGCAATTAGAGATGGCAAACTCTTCTACTGCAGTAGTAAATTCCTTTGGATTTATCAAAAGCTTATTTGTTCTGTTTGGGCTAACACGTATTTCTGTTAGGAATCCCTTTACAAAACTTTAAGGCAATATTTAAAAAAAAAAAAATCCTAGTTAATTACAATTAGATAATTGTTCAATTAATGTTTGCTTACCGTCGTTAAGGATACGATAATAAATTTTCCTTCCTTAAAAATTACAATACAACGTTATAATCAAATTTCGCTAATATAATAACGTATATATACGTGAATATATATCTTGAATATAATAAACTTCACTGATCTCTATCTCTCTCTCTCTCTCTCTCTCTCTCTCTCTCTCTCTCTCTCTCTCTCTCTCTCTATATATATATATATATATATATATATAGAGCATATATATATATATAGGGAGATAGAGAGAGAAGAGAGAAGAGAGAGATACATCTCTGTATATATAATATATATATATATATATATATATATAATATATATATATATATATATATATATATATATATATGGAGTGTATTTAACATAATGTTTGCTTAGGTTGTATCTCCACTGCCTCTTGAGAATAATTTTATTAGAATATCTAAGATAATGAACTGCATGAAGGTAATGCACTCAGAAGGAAGGAAGGAAGGAAGGAAGGAAGGAAGGAAGGAAGGAAGGAAGGAAGGAAGCTGTGGCAAGAAACAAAAGGTCTTTAAAATATTTTTGACCTTCTTTACTTTTATGTATAGTACACTAAAACCAGCGAATCTCCTAAATAGGGGGGAGGCATTGTAGTGAATGAAGAAAACAAACCTTCAACATATTAAGTAAGTAGATTGTTGTGAGGTGGAAATCATGGAAAAAAAAAAACTGAAGGGTGATTGTTGTCTAGTGTCTTGAATGAGCGCTGAAGTGTCTGAATGTGGACGAGGGGCTAAGACCTCTCTCTGTGACGTGAGACAAAGACTCCAATTTTATTCTATACTGGCCATCATCTCTATTTACCAACACTGAATGGTCGATCAGAACACTCACTTTGACTCCCTGGATGCGCACTTCTCAGCAGCTTCACCCAGCTAAGAAAGAAAGGGAAAAATAAAGACTGAAGAGAGAAGAGGGGGAGAGTTAGACAGGGAGAGGGAAAGAAACACAAAACTTGCTGACACGGGGCATAACTTAATTTTCACGGTGCCGGGACAGCTGTGTCGTGTAATCTGCTGTGGCATGCCATTAAAACTTCAATGCCCTTACTGACCCAAAAGGGAAACTTAGACTGTGGAGAGCCTTTTGAAAAGAGGAGGTGATCTCCACGATTTATGGGCTTGTCTTAATGAAGCGGACTTTGCTCACTTTAAATTAATCACCCTTTAAGGATCAGTCTATCTATCTATCTATCTATCTATCTATCTATCTATCTATCTATCTATCTATCTATCTATCTATCTATCTATCTATCTATCTATCTGTCTTATGTACCTATAAAAATCACAGCCCCCTTACAAATTACCTTTTTCAACTAACTGTATCTTCTTAAAGGTGTTTTAGGGTTTCAAGAAATAGGCTGGATGTGCACCTAATCAATATGCATATGCATACACATATATTCCTGTGAAGAAAAATGGCAAGTTATCAAACATATTTCTGATGCCTAGCTTACAAAAAATATAATTGGTTCATTCATCTTTGGTTGCATTTATGTTATGATCTTGTTTTCAGTTTTATAATAAATTTTCTTAAAGATTTTTTTAGTTTAATTTATGAAAGATCAATTAAAATAGTACAGTGTGAATATTTTGCAAATCAATGTATTTAATATTGATGTTGACAACCATAAATATATGAAGACACTTCTGACAAACTGAGATGGAACAATAGTACTAGAAAAGGTTTAGGCAAAGTTGGTTATAAACTCCAATTAAATTGCTTTCACAACACCCAGACAATACTCTAAACAACCTTCTTATTTATGTTAATAAAGGCAGAGTACTGTGTTTGTCATTTGTTTTGTGCTATAATTACTGTTTATGCTTCCTGATAATATGAAGTATCAATGGTCCTGTATGTTCAAATCCAGATTTTTTTTGTATTCTACATTATAACTAAATATAGACTAAATGAAGGATACCGAATTAGTTAAAATGGTATGTATATATTTTGGTAGATCATACTCCTGCTTTTAGATTTTGTGCCTGTCTTGGGCCTCATTTTTCAGGACCTCATTTAGTGTCTTGTTACAACCCTGAGGTGAACCTACAAGGAAATATAACAAAGTAGACACAAGTCTAGTACTTCGGCATTTGCCAAAATGGTTGCCTCCTTTTTTTAGTGTTTATTGGTATGGACCACTACCTTCCATTTAACTTTTTCTCTGTATTAAAAACAAGAACGCCTCTTGTGCTGTCATACAAGAGGCGTTCTTGTTTTTAATACAGAGAAAAAAAAAGTGTTTATATATATATATATATATGGGTAGAATAATTCAGAGTCAGTTTTAGGCCTTCTAGGAACCAGGTTACTTGATTCCTGCAAAGGGTTAATTACACCGTTTTTGCCTCTAAAGCACTATGAACTAATGCACAGGTGTTTGTGGCTGTAGGTCGAAATAATCAAGTTTGAAGGTCATTGAAGGTCATTGAACGTCATAGCTGGAGCAGGGGAGAAGAGAAGGGAATGCAAACCAGCTGACCGCATGCATTTCTGTGTGTTGTGCTTTCACATATTTTAAATGGTCAGTTTGTGAAATAAACTTTGTTCAACAGCTGACCCTGCTTTAGTACAAAGCTACATGATGGTAACGTTGCTCTTAAATTACTGTGGCTGATTCTTTGGCTGAAGAGATATTATCAGCTCATCATCTGCATGGAATCTTGTGTAATTAAATCACTTTAACTCCTGATGGTAATCTCCTAAGATGCAAGACACAAGAGACAAAAAAAAATCAATTTGTGTTGACTCAAAACTTTATTGAGGCACTCTACGATTTGACTGGAGAAAGATAACATTGGTTTATTGGAGTTCACAAGACAACTTTTTTCAACTTGGCACAGTAACATTTTCATGTCCTTGTTTAATTCTTGCTCTTTTTGCTGCATGACAGCCCTTCATTAATTATGTTAAGTTTTCAGGGCATTTTGTTAATGGCATGTGCCCAAGACACAAACTTTAAGTGTATTTTTATTTCTTTCTGTTCTTGTTCTACATTTTAAACAACTGTTGAGTTTAAGCTACTTTTTTGTGAGCAGTCTCACACGTTTGGTCACAATCACAACTGTTACAAGAAACTGGGGTTCTTGTATTCTGCTGGTGTTAATATACCAGTGGCAAGTCTGTCGAATACCAGTAAAGGTATACGTACCACAGGCTGAAAAACACTGGTCTAGCCGTCAAGTCGAGAGGCTCTTCTACAACAGGTCGCATGGAAAACTGAGATGTTTGATTTTAGGAGAAAGGGATTTGAAGAGGAATCGAATCCTGAAAATGGATTCAGGTAATATCGTTACCGGATAGCCTGGATAACCGAGTAACCTATGTCAGCCCTAATATATATATATATAGTTGTAGTAAAAAAGATTAGATAAAAGGGCATTCAGAACAGAAAATAGGAGGCACTTTTTATACAGAGAATTGTGAGGGTCTGGAAACAACTCCCCAATAATGTTGAAGCTTACACCCTGGGTTCCTTCAAGAAACTGCTTGATGAGATTATGGGATCAATACGCTACTACCAACTAAATTGATTGGCCGGGAAAAAGCCACTCTTAAGAAAAAGTCGAAGGACAATCGCATAAAGTTTGCAAAACGGCATTTGAATGCCAGATATGAGTTCTGGTCAAAGGTTTTATGGAGTGAATCGAGCTATTTGATCACACAAATAGTCATTACGTTTGGAGAAAGTCTGGTGAGGCATACAAAGAAAAGAACACAATGCCTACTGTGAAGCATGGATGTGGTAATATCTTCTATGGGGCTGTTTCTCCTCTAATGGCAAAGAAAATTTAGTTCCAATACATGGTAATTGGATTCTGTAGCATACCAAAAGATATTGGCCGATCATTTGAAACCCTCCGCTACAAAACTTGGTTTAAAGCGCAACTGGACGTTCCAACACAACAACGATCCAAAGCACACATCAAAATCTACTTCATAATGGTTAAAGAAGAACAAAATCAAGGTTCTGGAATGGCCTAGTCAATGTCCCAATCTAAATCCAATTGAGTATGAGTTGAAGAAGGCTCTGCACAAGAGAAGTCCTAGAAATTTGGATAAACTGGAACAATTTTGAATTGAAGATCACTAACGAATCATGCCAAAAGCTCATTGACAAATATCCTAATTGTTTAAAAGAGGTTATTATTGTTAAAAGTGCCTCAACTAGCTATTAAATAAAATTTTCCTTGTCAGGATATGAATACTTTTGAATTAGCATTTTTTCAGTTTTGCAAAACATTTGCTGAAATAAATAATTGTAAATAATTTCTTGTAACTTTGTTTCCTCGTCCACAAAAGCAAACCTTTTGCTATAAAATATTTTTCCTATCATTTTTCCTAAAATCTCTAGAATTATACATTTCCATAGATAAATAGATTCAATACCATGATGCCTGAGTTTGGTACTAACGGAAATCCAAATTTATCTTTCCTGATTGCTAACGAGAAGTAGTAATTAATGCCTCGTTTACTTAGTGACATGTACTACCAAACTGATCTGATGGTTTCACTCACATCAACGTGACCGTAGTTGCTCAGCAATTCATGGAGGTTTACAAAAAAAGTTTGTGTTTTGTTTAAACATACTGAGACGATTTTGTATTACTCTGTAACCTTCAACCGAGAAATTGGGACGTTGGCTATATATATATATATATATATATATATATATTATATATATATAATATATTATCTTTTCTCTTTGTATAATTTCCTTATAAAATGTAATTTTTCATTTTTTAACCAAAAAAAAATAAATACAAAAATACTACCTGAGCTGTTGGCTTAGGCTAAATCTTTTAATATTGGACCACCTGTAGCTGAGAACCGATTGTTTAAGTAAGAAATGGAAACACTTAACCCGCCTCCCCCCATCACCCACCCCCACCCCACAAACAACATTGTTCATTTGGTACGTGATTATGTTTTTATTCAGCACATGACTTCTAGTTATGTAGTATTGCCATCAACTATATAGGCAGAGTGAGCAGTAAATCGAAGCAGCAGCCACAAAACCTTTAACGAAATAAATAATGAACCTAAGCTTGGGAGTTGTTAAAGAGTTAATAGTGTGCTATTCACTCAATAGGGGCTGAGGCTCAACTCTATTAAACTGACCCTCAGGGCCAGGGGCCAAATTGCACCCAGTTGTTTTCTGGAAGGTATTCATCCTTTGCACATTCATTTCCTCCTTTATGTTGTCTCTTTTCATCACTGGAATACCCGGGTTTAGTGAACAATTACCGTACAGTCTCTGGGAAAAGAAAGAGAAAAGGGGTCATAAATATGTTAAACTGGTGCGTGAGTTTAAGAGGCTTTGTAAACTAAACACAAATGGACCTTCAGAGTAATTAATGAATATGAAGCAGAGTGATGGAACCAGCGTGCAAAGGCAAAAAAGCTGCTACTTATTTATTTTTCCCAGTGATGTTTTATGACTATCGTCACTAGGGTGCCACTATACATCATATCTGCATGTTGCCTGAGAACCGTGTTAGCTCATTTTGTACAAAGCCGTTTATTTATTAGTAGAATCAACCGAACGGATGATTATCATAAGAATCCAACAACAAGTTCAGTCTGGAATGTTCACGTTTCAGAATGTTTCCATGCATCTGTTGACAAATAACCTTTTATTTTATTAAACATCAATCTTCCTTAAATAGTACTTTTATTTTTGCCTTCAATGTTTTATGGACAAAGTCTGGTGGTCTCAGGGTTAAAAATATCTCATACTTTATGTAAAGTGGGTAAAATATAACAGGCCTTCAGTCAGACATTTCGACCACACATGAAGTTGGCTAAGATCAATTTCAAATTTGTTTTTTAAAGTAAGATATTTGGCTTTAGTATAGTAAGAATGAACAGCATTGTTTCACATAAGTTTAACTTGCATCCCCACTGGGCATTCTTCAACATAGCAATGTAGACAAATACACTTGTATAAAAGAAAACTACTTTCAGACACATTTAACAAATACAAGTCATAAGTGCAGCCCTTTATTAAAACATTTTGCCAATGCAAGCTATTGATCAAAATAATTAAAATGCTGTTTTACTATCATATTTTGTATTAACACTGAATTGATTTGACTCAAAGCTGACAGGCTATAGTCTAGCTGACTTATAGTTTTGTTTTTGTTTTTTTCCTCAGAATGTGACATTTACAGTACTGTGTATTGTTAAGCATGTAATCATAGGGACTTATGATAACTCAATAGCATTAACCGTTAATGCTGTAAAAAAAAAAATAGATACACATCTCTATTTTCCTAACACTTGTTAAGCAACAATTATTTTCTAGAAAGAGGTTTTAAGTAAACCATAAAACCCGGATTGACCCTTTTATGAGCACACTACAAATCAAGTGTAAAAGTCATGGTGCTTGCTGTGAAAAGGGTCAATGGGTGGGAAAGGAATTACAAAGAGGGGATGAAGAGGGAGAGAAAGGGAGAGAGGAGACAGAAACCAGAAAGGGAGGAGAGTCGAAAAGAGAAAGCAGACAAGATCATCTGAGACTGTAATTGAGGGAAGTAAAAACACCAGTATCATTTGCTAATGATACCCATAAACTCTAATGTCCTGTTCTAAAAAGTTATCTGTTCATATAAATTAACAGACAACAGCCCAATGGGAACATTTAATTGCTTCCATGTGCTACAGGATCTGTTTTTTTTTTTTTTTTTTTTTTTTTTTTTTTTCCTGTTTTAGCCAGCTGGTTAATTTCAATCAAGCGAGAATACAGTAGCATCAACTACATAAGAAGAACATATTCTTAATATGATGGGGTCTTTTATACTGCTTATTCAGATTCTTAATCCATTATGGCGATTTGATTAAACTGTGCACAGTCAAAGTGCTCCATCTCTTAAAATTCCTTACAAGTTCTATAAACCTTAACACATAATGATAAATACAAAACAGGCTGTCCATGTTTTTCTGTGCTTTTAAGGGCATAGAATGCAGGGCTATTTGCCATGTTATGCATTGAGAGATAAAGAGAGAGAGAGAGAGAGAGAGAGAGAGAGAGAGAGAGAGGAATATTTTATTTTACATACTCTATTGGAAAGCACCAACACATTGCAGCTTTTTTTATTCAAGCATTTCCAAGTAGAGGATAACTGTTTTTTTTTAACTTTGTGGATAAATGGACTTTTTCAGCAAAGCAGATAAAACAGAACAAACTAAACTCAGTTTTTGATTTCAGGATATATGCAACATGGCTGTTTTTTTTTTTTTTAATTTTAAATATACTTTGCATTAGAGGAAAATTTCTGCTGAATTTTGCTTGGTGAGGTACTGTAACTGGTCACTCTGTTCTGTGTAATGACCAATATATAGTTTCCAAAATATGAATATTATATAGAAGTGCTGGCTTAAGTGTAACTCTCTCTCTCTCTCTCTCTCTCTCTCTCTCTCTCTCTCTCTCTCTCACTCTCAAGCTCTCTCTCTCACTCTCTTTCTCTCTCTCGCTCTCCCTCTTTCTTCTTTGTCATTTTTAAACACAGCTGAAGAAACCTAAATCAACCAACATGGACATACAAGTGATATGTACATTTTTTGTAATTTGTTATTTTTAGTTAGTGCACTGTTTTCATGTTAACTTTTACTTTAGTGTGGTTTGTACACTATTTTTTAGACACATCCGTATCCTGGCTACGAGCTCCAAACAAATGCTTTCCCTCTCCGTAAAATGTAATACCACTTTGAATCCAAACAAAAAGTCACCACCAAACAAAGAACAATGTCTGCATAGCAGACATCTTGGCAGCAAAGATTAATTAATCCTGTACGGCAAAACAAAAAAACAAAATAAAAACAAAAGAAAACATTTTGGGTTCTCATACAGTGCATGTAGTAGAAATCTACCAAATCACTCATAGCTGCACTATTAGCCTCAATCTGTTTCTGATACAGCAATGAAATGGTAAAACTATGAGTAAAAGAAACTAGATTAGCTATGTTTATGCTGGCATGTTAATCCGATGCAGCTTTTAAAACAGTTTAAAAATGGTTCCAACTCTACATTTTTTACGGCTGTCGAGGGTACATTGATAAATCAAAAGATTTTTGTTGTTAAGATGTAATGCTAAATGTGTTGTTCTTTGTATAAAATTGGCCAAAATCTAGCTGTTTCAGAGAATGTGACTCATTACCTCATTTCTTATTTAATGTAAAATATCAAACTGTGCCTGCTGTTCTAATCAACCTGGATGTTTTTCCTAAGCTAATAACTGAACAGGAGCTTTTCACTGCAGTTAAATTGTTTAGCAGGTCAATGAAACTAATAATTGAAAAGAAGGTTAATTGCATCATGCATGATCTTGTATTTTCTACACAGGAAACAACAGCTGTTACTTTCACATAACTGTTAACCCTGTTCTTTAAAATGTATCACCAAAAAAAACAAACAAACAAACAAAAAAAAAAACTATCGCCATAGCTACAACCTTCCACCTCAAGGTTGGTGTCAACTTTCAGTCAAAGTCCCATTCCACCCTGGCTGCCAGGATTAGGGCCTACCTCAGTCAGCCTTCATTACAGGCCCTGATGAAGGATAGGAAAGGAATCTGATGCAGTTATCAAGGCTAAAACCAACTTTCCTCAACACACCTGTTGAGAGAATTGGAAAATTATTCCCAGGGAAGAATTTTAATCAAGGTTTCATGACACCCAGCACTTTGTTTCTCCCACACAGAAGCCAATTTCAAACCAGGTGTCTTTTCCTAACAATTTAAGCTAGTTATTGGAGCCATCTATTGAGACATATCACGTTGCAGCTAACATTTGAAAAGTTTTACAGTTTCATGTGACAAATTCCAGTGTTGCTTTAACCGCATAGGTCCCTGTTTTGAAAGCAAGAGCAATGACAACGGCACCTTTTGTAATCTAATCTGTGTAATGTTATAAAACTACCAGGCAACCATTTGTTAGCAAAAAGGGGAATTTACATAATTATTATCTGTAGTCTTTTGCTCTTCTAAAATCTAGTAGGTTTTAATCTGCCGCTAAACACAAAATAGGTGCATGAACGTGTTTTGTGTTTAGTCGAAATTCCTGCATTCCCCTTTGTTTGTGGCCCGCTTTCTTTCTTGATACAAACCATTAATTTTACTTTATTTTATTAACTGACAATTGTATCTTTTCTTTACTCTTCATTGTATTGATCAAGTTAATTTAATAGTGCATTATAAGGCATTATAAGATGTAGCATATTGTAATTATTATTATAAGATACATGGGGGCTTTTTGAATAATAAATAATAAAAGATGGGAGTCAGTGATCCTATAATTACTAGGGCCGTGAGTGCAAAGGCAAATCTAGCGTATTTTAAAAAGTAGCAACTTAAACCAATAAGAACTGTGATAAAGATAACTGATGATTGTTTTTTTTGGTTGTGGAGACCCAATGTATTGTACAATACTCTTGGAGTACTGTTGAATGGCACATTTGTAACAGACTGAGACTTGGATAAGCGGTACAGGTTGGGAAGTGGGGTATGGGATGGTGTAAAATGTAAATACGGTATATCTTTTATAGAATTGTATTAATGGACTATTTCCTAAAAGCAAAATTGAATCTGACAGTTTTTTTGTTTTTTTGTTTTTTTTACTGACTCTGTCTGATATGTCCACATTGCAAACCACTGCAAATGAAATGGCGACTGCACCCGTCTGACATTCAGCTGGGGATTGAGAAACCTTAGAACTATAGCATGAGGCACTGAGCTGTCTTTGAGAGAACTGGAACATTTTACAAGGGTCTACAGGGCTGAAAGCTTTTGATCAGAAAAAAATAACTTTATCTCTAAGGGACGACTGAATCGTTAATAGCAGAACTTCATTGGCTATTATGAGGCCTTTTCAGCATTCATTAAAATACTTCATTTAATCAAATTGCTTGGGTGCAAACAATTCCTGTTCTTATTAAGCCCCCAGTCATGCAGTGGGCAGCATGTAAATGCTGTGTGTATGATGATGTTGTGTAATCGGCCTTACATGTTATTTTCTTTCCAGAGACAACCTCATCTTTTGTTAGCCACAACATCTGGGACTGGTTTCTGCTGGTTGTAATTTAATATTTTACATAATGTGGTAAATTGTTATAGAACACACTGCAATGTTTGCAAAAATTGCAATAATTTACCTTTGCTGTATAGAAATTCTGTGTTGTCCTATATATTTTTAAATAATCACATTTGTTTTGATAGTTTTATTCACACATCTTCGGTCAACAATTAGATGGAAACACATTTTTTAACCTTTACCTGGGACTTGGGTTTGGTGAGTAATCTGCATGATAAATCACAGAAACTAAACAAAATATCCCTACTGCACGTGATTCATTTACAGAATCCAACACACCAGGACTAATTAAAGCAAGTTTATTTATTGTTTTATTTAGTTCTCTTCTTTTATAGTTTCTATAGTTTTCGTTTTGTATGTATGTGTTTTTTTTTTTTAATTTAATCAGGCTGGTTTTAATCTACAAACCCCCATAGAGTGTGGTGTTGGATGAGGTAATCTACTGCAATGGAGCTATCAGAGTGGTTGGATGTCATGGGGTATCATTTGCTGGTAATTCCCACTTTCAGATCTTAAGCAGACCGCGTACTGTAAGTTCAATGTCAAATTGTATTACCGGTATCCGAGGAGGGAATTATAAAGAGGCTTTTGTTTTTGCTTTGTTGCTTTCGTTGTCTTTTCACCAGTCCTAATGTACATGATCACGTGTGATGTAAATATTCTATATGCAGTTGGAAATAACTGACCAGGTATTGTCCACTCAATTACAATTTAATTTACAACCTACTTTGATGCAAACAGAGGTTTGGAGTTTTGTCAGAGTTTCTTCAGTACATAAGTACTGAACTATAACCCATTACTATTTTGTTCATTGAATAAATGTATCTCTTTCATAACCACACAAGTGTAAGAATTACATCAAAGGTTTCAGTTTATTTAGACCCTCCTGTCTTCTGACAAGAATTTATTTTGGGGGCATATGGCATCTTCAAGGGAATAAATTAGACAACAAATGTTCAGGTTACGAGCATCTAATTGATTTAGAAGTGCATTAAAACATTTATCTGAACCCCAAGGGGATAGAAACACTACATCAAACAAACTAACTAATTATATAGCACTCTAATGCCAATACTGTAATCAGACGTCTGTATTTGTAGTTTCAATATGATGTACAAACACAACTCCCTAATTTCTGGTGTGGGTAAAACCACAAAATTCGATCTTGTCATTCAATTCTTCCTGGGTGTATGCAATACTGTTATGGATGGCTTTATTGTGAGCCTATAAAGATCTGTATTTTCTAGATTTAGATTGCATGATTAGTATTGATATTCTTGCATTAAAAAACAACATAATTTGAAAGAAATAAAAATCATTTTTGATTTAACTGTTTTTTTTTTCTTTCTAATTATGTTGTTTTTGGGCTGAATACTCATCCAGTTTTCTAATGCATGGTAACATTTCTGATATTGTTTATAAAGAGTGAAATAATATTTACCTTCATGGGCAAAATGTAATTCCCTGGAAGTAAACTGAATACACCAGCGACATTGCCCAACAAAGAGGCCAAGATTGGTCTGGTTCATAATGTTCATGTTCCATTAGAACTACAATCCTAATTAGCCGTGGTATATTGGAGATGTTTTCCAAAATAAATGTTATGAGAGAGATGGCAAATAGAAGACTGTGCCTCTACAAATGTGAAAATATCATCAACCTAATTGCTTCTTCTGTTCCATCCACATTCACTTCTCACATGACTTGAACTTGTTAACGGACATCTGTCATGTTTACTTAGGCACAACCTGTCTAACAGCTGATTAACTCATCCCTCTTGAGGACCAGCATGTTATTTGTTCCCTTTCAGGGCACTCCTTTTTATGAACCAGTGCTGAATTGAAAGAGGGTGAAGAGTTATTGAATTAGAAAAGGCATTCAAATAAGGCTCTGCATTCAAAGAGGACATATTCCTTTGGCAACTGTCTACTCGCCTCATCTGTTTGTCTTAGGTACCTTTATCTGGGATATTGTGTTGGGATTATTCCTTCTAATCTCTTCCAAAATGGAAGTGCAGAAGCTGTAAATAAAGATTTTGTTATGATAGCCCTATTGTTTGGCACGTGTAGAGCTATTTTAAGACATTTTCAGATTTAGCTTGAGTCAGGGTGCAAGTTTAATTCTGTTTTTAATAACCTGGAACACCATTCATCTACTGTATGGTGCAGTGCATATTTGTGGAGATTGTTACCTGATGAGATGTAAAGGTTAACCTGTCTTGCTATTCAAACTCTATTGGAAGGTTCCAGCAATATATTCCTGGTGTAATAATGCATAAAAAAACCTAAAAACGTAATTTGGTAAAAATGTGGCTAGGACATTGCGATGTTTATGTTCTTGTTTCTGAATTCATTGAATTCTCCTGTTGTTCACAGTTTGTAATACTGTGGGTAGATGTCATTGAAATGATGCGTTGACAAGTATTTGTCAACATGTAGTTTAAATGGTGGGTGTATTGGGTTATTTGGAAGTGACCATAAAATGAAGGTTACACAACACTAATACTCTAAGGGACAGCTGTTCAGGATCATGTTGGGTTATTATCCATGGTCTGTGGCAAGAACCATAAGGAATGTAAGAAAAAAAAAATTTGTACTCCTGTAGGATCTAGCCATAAAATAATTATATTGTATGCATTTAGATAAAAGAAATGGCATCCTCTAAACCAGGGGTCTCCAACCCTGGTCCTGGAGGGCCACTGTGGCTGCTGGTTTTTGTTTCAACCAATCTCTCAGTTACTTAACTGAACCAATTATTATCTTAATTAGTCATGATTAACAGGCGTTTACCAGACCTTTAACAACTGATGATGTAAAGACCTATAAAACCTGCTGGATAGGGGCTCTTCAGGACCAGGGTTGGAGACCCCTGCTGTAAACCCTCACCCACACACTGTTCATCTATACCAGGGCTTCTCAAACTCATTCTTGGGGGCCCCCTGTGGCTGTTGGTTTTCCTTCCAACTGATCTCTCAATTACTTAACTAGACCCTTAATTCAATTGCTAGTTTGCTGAATTAGACATTTGTAACTATTTTCAGCTCTTAACAGTTACATATTTCAAGTTAGGTATACAATTTTATAAGTAACTTGAACTCTGCAACTGTTTAAGAGCTGAAAACAAGTAAAAAGTCTAATTAAGCAAATTATCAGTTCAATTAAGGGTCTAGTTAAATAATTGAGAGCTCGGTTGGAACGAAAACCAGCAGCCACAGGGGATCCCCAGCACTGAGTTTGAGAAGCCCTGATCTATACCTTGGTACATTGTATTGTGCTGTAGAACTTACTGTCTTATTTTGAGATTTACTTTTTTCTTTTGATTAAATCAAGCTGTTTGTTTGTTGTTTTATAAACAGATTTGAAGTGTAATTACACCCTTTTTTCGTAATTTGTTTGTCTGTCAAATTTAAGCTATTTTAAGCTGCTGGTAGTTTCTTGAACACCTATTTACTTACTAGCATGGGAGGTTAGGGGTTAGGGCGACTTGAGATTGTGAAGTGCAAAAACCATTTAAAATGAATGAAAAGTCATCATCATTCAAGTATTACAGATAGTTTAAACAACAAAAACATACCTTTAAAGGTTATCATAAAAAAACAAGATTTGAAAGTACATTTTAACACTACAACATTGTTTTTGCTGTTAATATTATATGATTTTATAGTGTATGGTTTCACAGACCTCAATTAGCGTCTGTTTTATACTACCGTGGAAAGCTTTCGTAGTCCAATATTAGTGCTAATCAGGGGCTATGAGACTAGACAATACATTTACGGACTTTATTTTAAATTTCACTCAATTCTATGCTACAGGTAGTGGAAGAAGCTACAGTCTTGAAATAATATGAACTGAATTGAATTCCCATTTAAATGTATTGTTAGCATAAAGTCAGCTGGTGTTTCATGTGAGTGCTACAGTAGGTCTCAGTATTATATTTTGTTCTGCAAGCTCTGATGGAAAAAGAAAAACAGTTTAAAAATGTGTTACTCTAATTTATTTATTGAGAGCAGTTATTCCAGAGGTGAATGCAATGTGACAATACATGTAATAATAATAATAATAATAATAATAATAATAATAATAATAGTTGTTGTTGTATGGGTCTTAATCAGCACTTAGTGCCTCCTTAATACACAAATGTGCATGTTTAGTTTTTGTTGTGTTTAAAGTAAACATCAATGTTCCAAAACACCACATTGTGCCCAGCACCTATTAAAAGTCTTGTCTTGAACTCAACAGGCTTCTGTTTTACAGATCCCATAGTAACCCAAGGAATGTGTGTATTTGTGCATGTGTGCCTTCTTCCAAGTTTTGTTTTCTACTTTATTCTTACAACAATAGAAAACAAAACAGTTTCTTAGTGTTTCCTGTTCTGGCTGCTGGAACCAAATTTGTTGGCTGGATTAACAGCGATCATGTGATGGAAAATTTCTGGCTAATAAAAATGTAACTCCAATTGTAACTTCAGTGCCAGCTGTTTAGTTTTTGCCTCAGCAGCCAAGCAGGTGAGAACATTATTATATCGTGATATACAAGCAGATGTTCTGAACGATGATCAAGTTTAGACAAGGGTCACTACTTTGCCTGTTTGTTTTAACTGCTTTGAGAAAACAAAATAGAAGACAGTCTCTCTGTGCATGGAGTATAGAAAGTTGAATTACGGTAAAGGTTTTTTTTTTTTTTTTTTTTTTTTTTAAGCATGTGTAACAAACCCAGCTACGGAATGACGTTAATTATGAAGTTATGAAATCCTGATTTTACAATGTTCCTGACCTCAGAGGATGAGCCAACAGTGGAAAGCAGTGCTAGGAGTCAAAGTGTCCTCCCCCCCCCCCCCCCCCCCCCCCCCCCCCCCCCCCCCCCCCCAGATACTTTCAAACAAGATAACACTGAAATCAAATGGTCAAAGGGGTAAAGCTGTCAGAACTAGTTTATGCTAGTATCCGACCTTTTGTTAGCACCAATCATTTTTTCTAATCACAGTATAACTCACATTTATTTATTTTTTTGATGTTTCCATTTGTTATGGCCCTATAACACCTGTTAGGTGTCACATAATGTTAATGGCACTTCGTAACATGACCTCCATAATTAGAGGGGATGTGTCATACTGGAGGGAAAAAAAAAAAAGTGACGTAGCCAGTAAAGGCTTGCAGGATGCATCCTATAGCCTGGAGAATGATGGTTCGAGTCCAGGTTATGCCATCGACGATCGCAGCCGGGAGTTCCCAGGGGGTGGCGCACAATTGGCCGAGCGCTGACCGGGTGGGGAGGGCTCAGGTCGGCAGGGTAATCCTAGGTTCACCACGCACCAGCCAACAGGGCGCCTGCGGGTCTGCTGTAGAAGTAACTCAGATCTGTATTGTCCTCCAGCACTATGGGTCTGGTGGCTTCGCTGTAGACCTGCAATGTGAAAAGGAACGGCTTGGCTGGACACATTTCGGAGGACGCGAGTGTCAGTCGCTATTTCTCGAATCGGCGTGGGAGTTGCAGCGCTGAGTTGGGATAATAATAATAATAATTGTGCATTCCAAATTGGGATTATAGATTCTAAATTAAAAAAAAAAACAGAATGAACCTCACTGCAAAACAGTAGTGAATTCTGTTTTCTATAAACTGCACTGTACAGGAACCCCCCCGCCCCCTTGTTTAAAAGCTGCTGGAATCAATTTATCATGCTCAGTGTTTGGTGCTCTAGAATTCATCATAGTTCTACACAGTTCAAAGAATGTTATTTAGCATAAAGGAAAAATAACACAGAGTACATATTTTGTGGTGTTCAAAATTATAGTCCCACTATATGGAGTGTTTGAAGCATTATGTAATGACACTATAACACTGTCTATTATGGAACCAGCTGCCTAATTACCTAGTCCATATTCTAAAGTGCAGTTGTTTAAAATAATTTTTTTAATGAAAAATTGAAACCGTCTAAGTTTCTTACCGAGTTGTTTAGAATGACTAATCACCATCGCTGCAGTTCAAGGTAATTATGCTCCTTTACTCTTAGCGAATGTATGTCAATTTGAAGTACCTCTTTCTTCCATACCTCATCTCTTGTTTAAGTTGTCTTAAAAAGGTTTTCCATAGAAGTATTTATCTTCTGTACATGTAACATATATATATATATATATATATATATATATATATATATATATATATATATATATATATATATATATATATATATATTTCAACTGAGAGGGTACAAACAACTACGCTACTGCATTGCAAAAAATGACATTAAATTCCACACCCCGTTTCAACTTGCCCCTCACATGCAGTAAATTTGAATACAAATTGGACAAAGCGTACTGTAAAATTTTACCTATGGGACTGAGATCATGGCAGATAAGAGTAACTTGTCACTCATCACTCACACAATATTTGTTCGATAAATCAAGAAAAATAAACAGCCTCGTACAATACAGTAGTTAAGATACATAATTTTATCCTAAATTCGGTTCTTTTTACATGGGTTTAAGCTCTGTTTTTTGTTCCAGATGATAATATGCTTGTAAAGACGATTTTTCTTTTGAAAAATGAGGTTTTTCAGATTGTACCCCTGATAGCGCTGCAGCAGGAAGTAAACCCTTTCTAAGTTGTAGACAGGGAAAAACTACATTCTTAATTGCCTGTTTAAAATTGTCAATGATTTGTCCCTCAGTCAAAAATAAAAATGCACAGAGCTTCATAAATTGCTTATCCTAAAGGATGTGTAATCCTTTAAAAGTTTTCACTAAACATGCACAGTTGCAAACCATTGTACAGAACATATTTTTCAGTTACCAGATTGATCTCAATCACCAAGCTATGCGTAATACTATAATTTGTGTGTAGTTCAGGGTATGTATTGATCCATTGACCCTTTCAGTTCCTTCACATTTGGAAATGCAAGATATTACATGTGATCTAACTGGTCTTAATGCATCACAGTTTCACAGTCTGTCATAATTCATGTAACTGTTTATGGGAAATCCATTTAATTAGCTGAATCATTTTTTATGTTATTCCTCTTATATATAAGGTTATTCCTCTTCCAGTAAGGTTCATCCATCAGTCCTACCATCTCGTCACACCTCCCACAAAATAGTATACAAGTATAATAGCATAGGAATGATCTGGTTGAATACATTCTTATGGTAGTTTGAATCAAGATTTTGGTCATTTTTTTGTACATAAGCATCAAGCTGTGCTTTTGAGAAACACAGCTCAAACTATGTTACACAAGCTCTGGCTCTGTAATGCATTGTCTGTTTTCACTCATATTAGGTGTTATTTCTTGTCAAAACCAGATGTTTTCCACATACATTCCACTTAAATCACCTATATGTGAATTGCCTCTTTTACAACAGGTTCAGTGTTAAAGGAGGCACGTTTGACATTTGGCACAGTGTTCATTTTAAAGCTAATGTCGGTTGTTATCCATTTGGAGTCCCCGGCCTGATTATAGGAGTGTTTTTAAAGTGGAAAAAAAAAGTTTTGAAATGAATCATTTGCTGGAACAAACTGGCACATGATTCAGAATTAGAAGTAATGTTGAATAAAGAGCACTCAGTCAAGTAACTGGTTTTATGAACTTTACCTATTACTTTCCCACAAAATGTATATAAGAAACACATATTAGGAGGAAAACAGTCTAAAAGCAATGTATGTATGTATGTACAGTATGTATTTTTGCAAATAGTAGTCAATGCCTGATGACAAGAAATATGGAGAGCATACAAAAGCTAAAATAAATAAACACATAACTAAATGATTGATGCGCTAAATGCTTTATGTTGCTTTAAAATCTTTAATGTCTTTTCTATATCACATACTAAACACTGAGCAATACTGAGGATCATTAAAATACAGGCCACTAACTTTTATAAATATGGTCAAAAGTTGTTTGTATAACACAAGCAGAGTATTGAAATTTGCACTGGAATAAAAGTTTAACAAATCTGGCCCTAACAGACAGCAATGTTGCCTTGTTGTTCAACAGCATAACCCTGTGCAGTGAGGGCAGCCAAATGGTGGTCAGGGCTAAGCACACATCTACTGGATGGCTGACTTCCAACGGGTTAGCTGGGGAGTCACCAGTGCTGAAGAAACAAAGTGTCTCTTATCCCTGTGAGTGTTCTGTTATTTTAACAGCCCAATGGGTGAGCATTTCACTGGTGCTAAGGTATCACTTTTCCACATGAATGCTCTGTGTAAACTCCTGCTCAAAGAAGAGGACTGATGTGTGAAAATGACTGACCCTCAAAGTGTTTGATTGTCTGAACAGCCGTTTGTAAACATACCGCAGGTATTACTCTGTTTGGAAAAGCAGCCCTAAATACCGTGGCACCTAAAAAGGGCTAATGTGTCTCATCAGAAAATCCATTCTGTGCATTGTTATCCCTGTTGGGAATGCATAACCCTGGCCATCCTGTACCTACATCACACTGTAGAGTTTTCAATATAACATGCCTATAGAAAGTCTACACCCCCTTGAACTTTTTTTCACATTTTGTTGTGTCAGTGCCTCAGAGTTTCATACATTTAAATGAGGATTTTTTTCCACTTATCTACACACCATACTCCACACTGTTAAGGGGAAAAAAAGTTTTTATTATTGATATATATATATATATATATATATATATATATATATATATATATATATATATATATATATAAAAATACAAAACTGAAAGACCATAATTGGATAAGTCTCCACCCCCGAGTTAATACTTGGTGGAAGCACCTTTGGCGGCAATTACAGCTGTGAATCTGTTGGGATAGGTCTCTACCAACTTTACACACCTAGATTTGACAATGTTTGACCATTCTTCTTTACAAAACTGTTCAAGCTCTGTCAAGTTCCTTGGGGAGCGTTGATGGACAGCAATCTTCAAGTCATGCCACAATCAAGGACATTTATCTTTTTGTTCCTTAGCCACTCCAGTGTAGCTTTGGCTGTGTGCTTTGGGTCATTATGCTGAAAGGTTAACTTCCATCCCAGTTTCAGCTTTCTTGCAGAGAGCAGCAGGTTTTCCTCAAGGACTTCTCTGTACTTTGATCCATTAATTTTCCCTTCTATCCTGACAAGTGCCCCAGTCCCTGCCGATGAGGAACATCTCCATAACATGATGCTGCCACCACCATGCTTCACAGTAGGGATGATGTTCTTTGGGTGATGTGCTGTGTTGGGTTTGTGCCAAACATAACGCTTTGCATTTAGGCCAAAAAATTCCATTTTAGTTTCGTCAAACCACAAAATGTTTTGCCACATGGCTACAGAATCTCCTGAATGCTTTTTTTGCATACTACAAATCTGATTCAAGGTGGGCTTTCTTGAGTAATGGCTTCCCTCTTGCCGCCCTACCATACAGGTCAGATTTGTGGAGTGCTTGGGATATTGTTGTCAGATGCACACTTTGACCAGTCTTGGCCATAAAAGCCTGCAGCTCTTGCAAAGTTGCCATTGGCCTCTTGGTAGCCTCTCTGATCAGTATCCTTCTTGCTTGGTCATCCAGTTTGGAGGGACGGCCTGATCTAGACAGGGTCTTGGTGGTTCCATTCAACTTCCACTTCTTAATAATCGTCTTGACCATGCACCAAAGGATATTCAAGGCCTTTGATATTTTTTATACCCATCCACTGATCTGTGCCTTTCATTTTTATCCTGGAGTTCTTTTGAAAGCTTCTTGGTGCTCATGGTTGAGTCTTTCCTTTGAAATGCACTACCCAGCAAAGGGAACCTACAGGAACTGCTGAATATATCCTGAAATCATGTGAATCACTACAGTTTAACATAGATGGAGGCCACTTAACTTGGTGTGTGATTTTGAAGGTGATTTGTTATACCTGAGATAATTTAGGATTGCTATTACAAGGGGGGTGGACACTTATCCAACCAAGCTATTTCAGTTTTTATTTTTAATTAATTTTCTACAAGTTTCTAGAATATTTGTGTTTTTCACTTGGAAGTAGTAGGGTAGGATCTGTAGATTAATGAAAAACAATTTTTGAATGCATTTTAATTCCAGGCTATAAGACAACAAAAGGTTAACATTTTGAAAGGGAGTGTAGACTTTCTATAGGCACTGTATATATAGAGAGAGCACTGATTCTCCAATTGGGAATAAACTTGCTGAAGACCTTCTTTAACAAAAGTGATTGCATTTTTCATAATCTGGGGTTATATGGGAGCTGTCTGTCTGACTGATTATCTGTATGTCACACAATGTATCTTTCATTTATCTTGATAACCAGTTGTCCAGTTCTAATAAAACCTGTTTTGGTGCAATATTCTTTGGTTATTGAGTATATCATAATATGGCCTTTCTGTCTGTCTAACCATATGTCTGTATGTCACACCTACATATTTCTGGAGAATCACTTATCTGATTGTGATGAATCTTTATAAGGCCATTCTATAGCACAAGTTATTGACAGTACCAGAATATAGGAGTTATCTATCTGTCTTTCTGTGTACCTGTACTGTATTTCAAGCTTGCAGTTTTACATCTCATTTTCCAGGTCCAATTGTGATGAAACTTGCTAAGGACCTTGTGTTTAGCACAGGTTACTTAGTTTCATAGATATATGTAGCTATCTGTTGGTCTGTATCTATGTACAGCTTACATTTTTACAACAGTGGTTATTGCTCATGATAATGTACTTTTTATGTTAATGATAGCTCTACCATTCATTCACGGCCATGTCACTGATATGCCTGTTTGTATTGTTTTGTTAAAATACTTTTATCATAGAATTATACTCCCCTCATACTACTGTTGACTAAATGACTTTTGTAGCATTTGTTTTTGGTAGCATTAAAAATGAACTTAGAAAAATGTTTGGTCAGTGAATTTCATCTTATAATTATATTGACATGTACTGTACTAGAAAAAAAAAAACATCAAACTGTTTATTTATTAAATATACTTATATATGACCTCAAACAGCCGCATTGCCCATATGCCTCTCATTATATCCAAATACCTTAATAATCCTGCTTAGAAAAGAAAACACACACACACACACACACACACACACACACACACATACAGTTCTAGTTGATAAATCGCCTCAAAATACCTGATTCAATGTTTTTTGTTTTTTTTAGCTGACCTTTATATGCTGCTGAAGTGCCTGTTCAAAAACTAGGCCCAGACTCTTAAACAATCATCCTCTGTAATGCACAGCCTACATGATCCGGACTTCACTGATGAGCACAGAAGAATGTAACAGAAGGCAAGACCATGTATCCATACTGTATATGCTTGAACAAGGAAAACCAAATGCAATGGATATTAAAGAAATGTTAATGTATTTGCTACAGACACGACAGATATATTGGGTACAATGTACAACAAGGCTGTTACTTTAGTTTTCATTTAACAAAGTTGCTAATACTGCATGTGGGAGGATGTTATAATAAGGTCGCAATGGCAGCTCATTCCCCTTTAAATAATTCTTCAATGTCATGACTCCCCATTGCGGGGGACAAGATATCCTTGTAGTGAGGTGTTTTATCTTTGAGGCTCTCGCGCTTTAATATTGTAAATAAATCAATAAATAAATACATAAAGATTTATGTGCATGTCTTGGATATGCTTTTATGTTCCTCTAACAAATTGCAGTTATCAATTTTAGAGTTACAAATATGTTTACAAGCTACAGCCCCATCTCCAAGTGCCAGATGCCAAATTACTTTGCATCTCCAAAGTGATTTATATCTTGAAATCCATGCCTAAAAATCCTATATCTGTTGTATAAACTCCAGAACATGCAATGATGGATGACACAGATAAAACTGGCCAGACACGATAATATCAGGATATATGTTTGAAATGCTTGCACTCAGGCAAATGGACATCAATCACTGTGCTTAGAGATTCTTTATATAGAGCGACTGGTACAGAATTGTAAGCTACAAAATGGAGGCTTAATCAATTTAAGATAGAATAATAATGTTAACAAGCAAATCTCATATAACTAAAATATCGGATTGTCCTTTGGGGTGGGTATCATCTTTACAAGTGTATTGAATACAAATATTTGCATTTAGCAGGTTTTGTTGCCCTTTAACCTGATAAGAAATTGTCTGAAATGTTCTGTATTGGTATCCAGTTATCATAGTTAGGATTAGGGATTCTGCTATATCTCTTTACCTAGCCTAGTGTTTTTGAGTGTTTTATCTATTTTTTCCTGAAAATATATTTTAGTTTACTATTCTAAAAATAAAATTACAAAAGCAACCCAGCCACTCCTCAATAAGTCCAGTCAACCACTGTAAATTCCAAAATCATTGAAATACAGCCCTAGCTGTATTTTACATACTGTAGATGTACTAAAGACACACACAAGTGAATCCAATTTCATTTGCCTAAAGCAGTATCTTAATCTAGCAGTGTAATAGATTAATTGAATAGACCCCAAACTGTCAATATGTTGCTTTAATGGTCTCTGCATTGCGTGAAGGTAACTGCTGGGTCTGTTGACACTTTGTCCTTGGTGAGTCTATCTTTGTACATGGTGTGCTTCAGCTTAGGTATTTTATCTTTAGCTTGTTCTTCTCCTATCATTTTTGAGTGTGTTTTTTGTAGCTGTTGGAAGTTTGGTGCTCAGTTTGTTCCCCAGTCTGGTAAGTGCAGTACATGATTCAAGACAATGCTCCTTAATGTTAAGATATATGCAGTCCTGCAGTGGAAGAAACTGGGCTGCGGGAATAAACCAGCCTTTGTTGAAATAACAATGGAGATACACATTTTAAAGGAGAACACATCTTATGTTGTCGAAACTGGTTTCTTTTGTTATAATGAAAAGACAAAAAGAATATTTTAAAACATACTTAAGAACACCAATAGCCTTTTAAAATCCTAAAAAGTTGAATAATGCTGTTTAAAAAATAAGTCCTTTAAAGAAAGTAATTAGACAACACAGGTGTCGGAAAGTTTAGCTAATCAGTTTTGCTGAACATGGGCTAACTTTTTTATACTTTGGTGGTTTTGTAGTTAAAGTAAAGCCCCTGGAAGGAATGACACATTTATTAAATAGCAAAAAAAAAAAAAAAAGACAAAGCATTACCGTTTGGATTGCCTGATGTGGAAAGATCTGTAATGCATTACATGGTCCTGGAGAATGACTGGTCATTTGCCAGAGGCATTTTTGTTTTAGCTTTGATAAAACTTCAAAGTCTGGACTGAAGATCTGTGGAACATTTTGAGCTGCACAGCAACACAGACGTGCAGTAGAGTCATATTTTGACAAGTGTTCCTATTGCAGCTGTTAGCTGTTTGCATGGGAATGTGAAGGCTATGTTAAGTGAGCTTGTTGTTTTAGAAGAAACAATTTTCTTATCTCCATTTACCTTTCAGAAAGGAAACAGTTTAGGCAAACTGATGACACAAACAGCCAGTGTTACATGAGGGGTCTAATCAAAGATCTAATGCAGTATGTACAATTTAATCTCTGGGGAAAAGTTCACATATGGTCAATTGCGTTTTTGAGCTATTATTTGAACTATGATGAATGCTTAGCTGATATTATTTTTAATAATGATGATGTTGGTATCTATCAGGGACCACTTGTCTTGGAAAACAGAAGGCTTACAGTCCTGTATAATTATCATACAACATCATGCTTACACAAAGAGATGTTACTTCAATAATAAATTGTTTGGATTTAAATTATAAAGGAGTGGCAGCAGCACTGTTCAGGGAAGCTCAGTCAGAGGCAACAGCTGCAGCAGGAGCAGGGGGTCGGCTTCCTGGACTGTGGACTGAGTGTGTTAGTTCCCATTGGTTGTGCTATCTATTTGTGTTTGGTGTATTTTCTGAGCTCATTTACATAAATGTATAACTTCTGTTTATAATTGTAAATCCGGGGAGGGGGGGGGGGTTGTTATTTTTCTCAGGCAATTTGGACTAACCTGTTTGGCTAGGTTCCCTTTCAGCTGGTTAGGTTGCTCACATTTCCACAAACTAAGGAAAAGTTTAAAGGGGCACTGCAGCTTTCATTCAGGTATCTAAATCTGAGGATTATTGCGAAAGTTACAAGAATTACAGGGTGCTTGTAGTCATGTGACAAAATTGTGATGCTTTTCTTTTAATTTGATATCTGAATCACAGTCCCTTTAATTCATACTTTGAGTGATGTTATTGATTTAGGATCTGCAGGCACCTCATATCAAGTGGAATTTACCTCTAAAAGTATTAGAAGAGGGATCATTTGGGTATAGTTTAGACTCACGTCACCTTCAACTAAAAATCAAATTCCCTACATAAGTACTGTGCTGTATCAGCCTGACAAGGAAATAAATAATCGCTTTCAACCACAAACCACAGATGTTTATACGGCTGAACTCAGCAGCTTGTTTTCTCCTGATGAAAATCTAGCTGTCCTTATCTGCTGTACTATATATAATTCAAATGAGCCAAAATGTTTGTTTCTAAATTAAATCGATGTTAATCAACACTGATTAGGCATCACAGTATATTCAGAAATCTTTCTCCTTTGTCCTCTTTGGACACATATATACAGACAGCAATACAAGTTCTTGGCCGTAACTGCTAGATAAAGCAAGTACTTGATAATGAGATAAGGTTCAGCCATGTCCTAACATGCTAGATAGATTTTTTTTTTTTTTTTTGCTCAAACATTCTTTACCATCATCTAGAATAAATACCAAAATGCTTTCATATATTTTGTGGTCATAGGTGATATTCAACCACTAGGCCTTTATTTCCTTGGCATAATATGCAAACTGCAATCACATGGTTCTGTCTGAAGGAAATTGCTGATGAATTCTGAATTTCATATATATATATATATATATATATATATATATATATATATATATATATATATATATATATATATATATATATATATATATATATATATGTATGTTTGTGTGTGTGTGTGTTTAATTGTTTAATTGTTAATTGTTTTATTATTAATTATCCTTTGCACCTGGTGATTATTGTAAATTAGAGCCAGGTGCAGGGTATTTAAAGAAAGCAACCAGTGTGCTCAAGGCTGCTGCTGTGTGGAGGGCCAGGTGGATGGTGCTTTCAGCCATTACAAAAAAAGGTACTGTGTGAAAATGTTTTTTTTGTGTGTGTTTTGCTAGTTTTTAAAACAGGTAAACAGCCTAGCTGTCCTGTGTTAGTTAGGTTCCTGTTGTTCAGTTAGCGCTCTAGTAAGAGCTAGGTGTTTATTGTGTTTGTTTTGTGTGTATTATTAAAAATAGCGCTTCAGCGCTGTTCATTTCAATCTTGTGTGTTATGTCGTGACTTTGAAGGGAAAAGATCCCATGCAAGCAGTGATGCCAGCGCTTAAGCACACCTCAAGCGCTTCCACTTCAGGCATAGTCATTAAGTGGATACTTTCAGATAATATTAGTTGAACTCTGCTAATTGACTAGTAGTTAATCTCTAAAGAAGCAAACATGAATTGGAAACTATGTTGTGTTTCTGATAGGAGGATCCGCCCTCTAATCATACATAATCAAACTGTTCCTATAAATAACCTTTTGCCTCCTTGTCATTTCATCCAGCACATGTGGTGGCTGTAGAGTGCCAATGGACAAGGCCATGGGCCAAAAAAATATGTATCCTGTTCCCTCATGGGCATGGCGCTGTCAAATGCAATAAAGAATTGCTCAGTTCAAATCATTTGTGGATTATTTCTGAAACAATACCCTTAATGAAGAAAGACAGAGGTTAACATACCAGACATGCCATAGAAGCAACACTGCCAAAAAAGAAAAAAAAAAAGGAAAAGAAACCACATAGGAAAAATTATTTTATATTACTGGCAAAATACCGTAGATACTTTAATTACAAATTTGTCAGTGATGTAAGTTTCTGTAATCGGGATGTATAACATTATACAGATTGTATTTCTCTATTTAACTTAATAGAAAGTTTAAGTAATAATGTGCTTTTACGATTGAGGGGTAGATGTACTAAAGTGCTGGGCCTGTCCCAGTCATCGCAAGCCATGTGCAAACGAGTCGGAAGTCTAGGGTGAAATGTAATGCGCAATGCTGTTAGCGACTTCGTAGGAAATGCTTTGCCGAAGCAGCTTTTCTTTGCGGTTCAATCATAGATGAATATGTAATTATGGGCATTCCTGCATACATTTACAAAAAGCAGGTGGAGATAGTGCAAATCTAGGTTCTCAAATATTATAATCGGATGTACTAAAGCTACCGGCAATTGCGACAATTAGTAAACCTTTAAAAGGCAGTATGAAAAACACTATTCCCTAACCACGGCTTCTGTGATTACAACAAGGAGACATCGTCTTCAGCAAGAGCGAGGGATTTGTAGGATGAGAATTGTAAACTTGGTTGCTTTTTTGGAAGGAGAATCCTCTCCTAACCAACACGTCATCAGCGTGCTCGTGAAGGCTCAGTGTGTTATTCTCCCATATCGCTTCTTTTGTTTCGGCTTCTCAGTCACACGCTCAGAAGCCGAAACAGGAATCGACTGCTTAGAATCTGGAGGAAGGTCTACCCTCAGCCATGGATTCCTGAGGTTCCCCCCTACACCAAAAATGTAAAATATGTGAGAAGGGGTTTTTTCCTTACCTGAGTGCTGAGCAGTTCGTATTTAGTTCTGCGGGGTGCGTGGTCGGCCTGGAGAGGCTGGGCTCTTCCCGCAGTGCAGTCATGCTCTGGGGGACGGGCCATAACTCAGCTGCTCATTTTCATTAATTTCTTCAATATGGGGGGTAGGTGGCAGTGCGCCACTGTGGGGTGCGTTAATCATTTATATTTCCATTCATGGTTTGTAGTCCTCGTCTTTCTGGGGGAGGTGGCCCATAGCCACTTCTTATTTGCGGCACTGGGTTGCATGTAACTGTTCATGTTTTTCCAGCTAGTCTCGCGCAGGTAGCCATCGAGCACCCATGGACAAGCATCCATCACAGTCATCTGGCCTTCAGTGCCCACCACAGTTTGATTCTCTGTGCTGAATTGTAAACTCGTTGCTTTTCTGGAAGGAGAATCCACCCCTAACCAACATATCATCAGCAAGCGCATAAAGGCTCTGTGTGTTATTCTCCCATGTCACTTCATTTGTTTGCCCCAGCCACCACCTTGCAGCGTGCCTCGTCCCAGGGCCACTTCCTATCTGCGGCACTGGGATGCATGTAACTGTTCATGTTTTTCCAGCCTGCCTCATGCAGGTAACCGTCGAGCACCCACAGACAAGTCTTCCGGTCAAATTTATCTTTCACTCGGGTCCTGAGCATCCATCACAGTCATCGGGCCCTGAGCACCCATCACAGTTCATTAAATCATCTGCAATTGCATCGATAAATCATTCATTGCGGATTCTCTGTGCTGAAAGGGTATTTCATATCCGCATTACCCTCTTTGATTTAAATAAAGACCAAATTAAGAATAGGTACAGGCTCGGCAGCCACATAATTCTTGATCTGTCAGATTTAAAAGATGACCTGGAGCCTGTCACCCAGAGAAACCATGGGCTATCCCTGCAGGGGTCAAACTATTGTCCACCCTGCATTATCCTGCCTCTGGGTCCTTTCATGGGACTGTCACAACTGTTGCTGGCATTTCCCAGTCTGCTTTTTGTCATGCGTTGCCAGTTGTGCTCAAAGCGTTTTTGAGGCAAAAACCCAAATACTTATTTTCCCCTAAAAGCAGCGTGTACTTACAAGCCTTGAAAACAAATTTCTGTGACATTTCTGATTTCCCCAACATGTTGGGAGCAATAAACTGCACACATGTGCTTCTAACCCTCCAGTATAATAGGAAACACACCTGTTCTGTTAGAGTGCAGGTGGCTTGTAATTGTACACAATTTAGCACTGCACCACTGACTAACTTAAACAAAAACTGGCAGTATACATTTGGCTTATAGGCTACTCATGATAATACAAATTAGTGGTATAATGCAAAATTTGTTGCTGGTTCCTTGAAATTTGTATTAATGAGAATTGACTGTCGTCCAGTAAGTAACATAATTTGTCAATGCGGCACCATGATCTATTTTGTGTTAATTGTCTAGGCTAAAAATAATAATGCTAAAAAAAACCCTGCTAAAGTCATTTAGTTTCAATTTAAAATAATCTTTTATTCGCATTGTGCACCAAATTGTGTATAATGCAGCAGCATGGTTTATTTTGTGTTAGTGGTAGCCTACAGAAGGCTAAAGTAAGTGTGCTAGCTATTCATTTGATTTTTACTGCTGTAATGTATACTGCATAGGCCCACTGTACAGATTTATATTTTTTATATAATGTAATATGTAGCCTACCCAAAACAAATTAGTGTTATTTCAGTGCAATGATTTATACATTTAAAATACACTGAGCAGTATAAATGAATGTGTCCGCAATTTTGGGTTCCCCACTATAGAGTCTGATGGGAATAAACTGACTTTTATTATTCATTGGAATAAAATGTTCTGTGACTCTTGCAATGCTAGATCTCGCTAAGATGACGCAACAAATATTTTAATTGGTATATTGCGGCTCTCTTCATTAACATATGTTCACTTTGTGCATATGACAAAATGTATACTTTGCAAATTGTTTGCACTGAGACCCACCTTAGTACATCTACCCCTGACTGTTTAAAAGCATGCAGATGATTATTTAACTGTGATACAATGGAAACTTTTGATGTTCTAATAATGTATTTTGGCACCATACATTTCCTGTTCGGATATAATTACTTGCTAGAGCCTAACCTGTATTTGCTGTTGATAATGACTTTCTGTAAATCACATTGCTGTATTTAGCCAGTGAGCTGCTGAACAATTTAAAGAAACAACTACATTTTTACAGCTGAAGGAGAGGGATTGTGCAAAAGCAATCCTGAGGCACTCATGCATAACCAGGATTTCATACTTGTGTGAGTGGTTGTTTGCTTAGCTCTTAAAAAGTAATACCAAGCTAAGCTTTAAATTTGCAACCAGACTCTGATATGTACAGCTATTGCCAAATGCTATTGCCTAAAATGTTAGGATTGAGACATCATGCAAAAAAAAAAAAAAAAAAAAAATATATATATATATATATATATATATATATATATATATATATATATATATATATATATATATATATATATATATATATATATGAATGAACATAATTTAGATCTTTTATTTAACATCATGTAATCAAAGAAACTACAAACAGCAAAAGTCCACCGGAAGCCACAATTGTAGTACATTATTTCATTTTAGATTGAACATTTTCACATTTTTCAATGTCAGTATATGGAAAACTACAAAGCGGTATGTAATTCAATATGTTAACGTAATATTATTCAGCATGTTTCATTCGACTTTATGAAGCAAAATTAATTAATTCTACAGGGTGATGCAAAACTTTTGGCCATAGCTGTACAAGTACTATAAATTGAGCTTACCTATTTCAATAAAACCATTACTTAGACTGCATGTTATCAGTCTTGAATGCAGGATATTAGTCACCTCTGATCGTGTCTCCACACAACCAAGATGTCAGTTGTAAAATATGTTTTTCATTTTTCTCTAAAACATGGAATATGATGTCTTAAGCATTCTTGGCCCGCTGTATCATTTTTTTTTTACTGTCTACCCTTTTAATTAGATTACTTCTCAGAAATCAGAAACGACAGGCTGTTGACATGTTTTTCTATACAGAAGAAGGTTGCTAGATTATTTCTATAGTAATTAATTTCATTTCTGGCATTTGATGGGTGGGAAGTCAACTTATGTTTCTGTAACTGTAGTTGTAGCTGTCTTTTTTGGTATGCTGAGAAATTTCCAAAAAAAACAATTACAATGCTAGAGCGAGCCATTGGTCTGTCCACATGAATGCTTAGCTGTTATTATTTTGTACAACTTGCAAACTACAGTAAACAAAAAAAAAAAGAAAAAAACTATCACACACACCTACACAGTGCCAGCAAGACAAAGTATAGAGGGAAAAAGAACATTTTCCCCTGATAGTTTTCTCTTTTGTCGTACCCTTCAAGGACATCTCCTGGTAAGGGACAATACCTGCCCACCCCACCCCACCCCCCCCAACTCATTCATGATCTAAACAGGCCCTGCCCTTTAGTTCTACAGGGCCCTTCTCAAGCCAAGACTAACAATTCTGGCGAATTTGCTCTCCGTACTTGTATCTGTGCATAAGGATCTTCGTTCATTTTGTGATGGTAGATTTTGAACTGTTAAGAGTAAATATAAACATTTTCTTTTCTTCTTTCCTGATTCACACATTAAGAAGACAACCTTTCTGAACAGAGGCCTGCCTCAGGCCCTGCTAGTTGAGTCCCTCTTCCCTAATTGAAAGGACTTCCTGCCTTGATTGGCATGTATGCCCTGCAGGTATTTAGTAGCTTGTGGCTCATCAGTTGTTCCTGAGTGGATAATAAACAACTGGGCCATCTGGTATTCAAATTCCTTCTGTCAAGTTATTTTTATATCGCAGCCCATAATTATTGACTCAGTAGAAGCTAGAATGTCTACCATTTGCCAAAACTTGCAGCTAGTTGTTTTCATAAATTAAAACAAACAAAAATAGTTGCTATGCCATCAAAAAGCAATAAAAGTCTCCATTGTTCCTTTTCACACAAGTGCTGGCCCATTGCTGGGCTGTTATTTCATTTTGTTTTATTGCTGACAGCAATAATGCCAAGAAATGCTCAACAAGATAATAGTAGAAGTACTCTTGTAATCACACTCAAAATGCAGATTAAAATACACCAGCTGTCCTGTTGACAAAATCAACCGCTCCAGTACCTGATTTATGATGATGATACACTTTCAGTTAGTAACGTTTCCATCAGACTTTCTTAAATGAGCGTTGCAGGTCAAATGTGACGGCTCTTACTCTTATTTAATATAGGTCAGAAGTCAGAAAGGGGTATGTGAGCTTTTTCAGGAAAATTGAAACTTCCTGTTATTTTAGCCTGATGGATCAGTTTAGGTTTGAATCCCTGTGTTTGTAGAAGGAAAGCCCATTGAAAGGCTTAAAGCATCTAGACCAAGGCCATCAAACACAGAAGAAACAAAACTGAAAATGACACTAGAACATGCATTCTCCTTTTTATCTTATTAATCTAGAAAACAGCACTACTTATTATTTGTTTATTTAGCAGACAGCTTTATCCAAGGCGACTTAGAGAGACTAGGGTGTGTGAACTACCAATCAGCTGAAGCCACTTACAACAACATCTCACCCAAAAGGCAGAGCACAAGGAGATTAAGTGATTTGCTCAAGGTCACACAGGGAGTCCGTGGCAGAGCTGTGATTTGAACCAGGCACCTCCTAGCTACAAGCCTTTCTATTTAACCACCAGACCACACAGCCTCCTATATGGAAACAAAACGTGTAGCAAAAATTGTTTTGTGGATTATAATACCAGGTAGTATAAAAGTGGCATAGCCGCCTTTTTTAATGTTTGTTTATGATCTGGAAAATGGCTCCCTAAGTCTCACAAAGTTTCAGATTTGTGGGATACATTCTGACACTGTAATTTCCCTTTTGGAAGTACTGTATATAAAATATAGTTCCTTGTGTAAACAAAGAACACCCTTCACAAAACATGTGGATGTGCGAAAACATTGAATCTCTGAAAAAAGCCTGATAAACATAACAAGCCAATCTGACATCAAGGGGGGGGATACTGTTACATCAGACCATAAATAAATAAATAAATAAATAAATAAATAACAAAAGTGGACCAGCCCAAGTGTTAGACAAAACACCAGGGGAACACTATGTCTTTATCTGAAGCTGCAAGTGGGCAGATTTCTAATAAAAGTCAGATTTTCTCAAAATAACATAACATGAGGGACATGTTACTATATACACAACATAATTGTGTAATTACACCACTTAGCCACCAGTTGGCATTAAGTACTAGTTAAAAACACATTTCAATAAAACAATCGCATTCAAAGGGAAAGCCACAAAACAAACACAGGGTTCATGACAGCTAGTCAACCCAGAGTCTTTACAGTCTACGCAAGGTTTTTACCAGTTTAAAGAAACAGTTTTATTTTTCAAACCAGAATGCAAAATGTTAGGTTAAAGATGTAACCCTGGTTCCCTAAAAGAGAAGACGACCACCAGCAATACTTTTGGGATGTGCCGGCTACAGGTCAGGTATTCACTGAGCATTTTATGTCAGAGCTGCCGATCGGTGGACTGACGTCCTCAGTCCCGCCCCCGAGGGATTAAATAGTTATACTCCATGGAGCTCACTTCCTCTTTTGCATTGAACCTGCGAAGGCGACAGATGTGACCTCTGAGGTTGGTGGTCATCTTCTCTTTCAGGGAACCAGGGTTACATCTGTAACCTAATGTTCTCTTTCAATTCCTAGACAACCACCAACCAATATTTTTGGGAAAAGTATACCAAAGCCGTTGCGAGGGAGAGTGAGCATGAGCAGAGACAGCAGACAAGGGACATCTTGCTACCACAAAACGAGAGTTTATGGTGCGAGCGTGCAACTTCAAGGACCCTTGTGCCTAATTAAGGCATAGAGGGATCTACCATATTAAGTTGGTAGAACCAGGTGAACGTATTTGAATAGCCCAGCTAGCCACAATACATGACAAGTGACAACATCAGACAATGAGGCTCCTCTAAAGAGGGCCCATTATGTAGCCACTCCTCTGATAGAGTGCATGGCCAGCTGCCCAGATGGGGGTAGGCCGGCATTAGTATATGCAGTCAAAACTGTGTCCACAATCCAGTGAGACAGCTGCTGCTTTGAGATGGTCTGACCCAGAGTTCTTACACCATGACAGACTAAGAGCTGATCAGACTGACGCAGAGCTCTCGTCCTGTCAACATAACATCTCAGTGCCTGAACCGGGCAGAGGGAGTTTAGTCTTTGATCCTCCTCTGAAAACGCTACTGACTGATTTACGTGGAAAGCCGTAACCACCTTAGGGAGGAATGAAGGTTCGTATGTAATGATAACCTGTTTCCATCGTCCCAGACACGCATACAGGAGCAGTGCACAGACAGAGCCTGTAGCTTACTGACCCGCTTGGTGGAGGTGATGGCTAACAAAAAGGATTGCATTCATAGAAAGGTATTAATGAGAGCCTCCAGTACAACATCTAGACTCCACTCGGGGAGGACGTCCGTTCTAGATGGATATAACTGCTGTGTGCCCTTCAGAAAACGGGTGGCCAGGAAATGGGTGCCTGGGGACACTGAGTCAACGGGGACAGGGCATACAGATATGGTTGCCAGGTACACCTTTAGTGGGGATTTACTTGCTCCCAGAAGTTCTTGTAGGAATTGCAGAATAGTTGCTATAGGGGAAGAGATAGGGTCATGACCCCGGGTCAGATACCAATCTTGAAAATATCTCCATTTGTAGGCGTACAACAACCTTGTGGAGAAGGCCCTAGCATTCTGCAGTGTTCCAGCGGTAGCTGGATTTCCCAGGGCTGGCCTTGTAATAGCTGTAATAGTCGAAAACCAGATTCTCCTGGTCCATCGGGGGGCCACCAGGAGAACTGTCTCCCTCTCTCTCCGGACCTTGTCTAGGATGTCCGGGAGCAACTGTATTGGCTGGAATGCGTACATGAGCATCCTAGGCCACCCGTGGGCTAGGGCATCAATGTCTAGTGGACCGCCAAAGCAGAGAAGGGAGAACCATAGGGGATACTGAGTCATTTCTGCCGTGGCAAAGAGATATGGTCTTGCCAAAATGCTCCCAATTATGCTCCACCACCTGAGGGTGGAGCTGCCATTCTGATGGGTGAGGAACCTTCCTCGAGAGGAGGTCTGCTGCCCAATTGACTACTCCAGGGAGATGAACATCCCGGAGGGATAGCAGGTTCCATTGTGCCCAAGTCAATAATCAGAAGGCTATAACAATGTAACCCCAGGGACCAAAGTCCTCCCTCGTGGTTGACATATGCCACGTTGTCTGACAGCTAGGCTCGCATTCCAGCCGGAGTCTGAAGTAAACCATGCTGCTCCTTTCTGCGACTGGGGATAGATCAACCAGTCTTCCAAGTAGTTCAACACCCTGATCCCTTGCAGCTGCAAGGGGGACAGGATGGCATCCATGCACTTTGAGAACATGCAGGGGGCTAAGGAGAGCCTGAATGGCAGCGTGGAAAACTCGAAGAAGCTTCCCTGAGAGGCGAAGCGGAGATACTTCCTGTGTGTTCAATGAACAGGGACGTGAAAATATGTGTCCTTTAAGTCCATGGTACGCCTGGGAGAGATCGACACCTCTGCATTAGGAACCCTTGCTTGGGATAGCCAAAGCTGCTTGAGAAACACTACAAGGCTTGCCAGGCTCCTGCTCAGGGCCTACCCTTGGAAGCTGGAACTCTGGAGGTGCGTGCCTGATACTAGGCGCAGCTCTGAAGCCACCGGTTCAGGGAGGGGCGCCGACTGCAGTATGCCATCCAGGTAAGCCGTAAAGAGGCCTGCCATGTTAACCAGTTGCATGACTTGCGCTTCTGCCACATAGGCCTTTTTTTAAATGGGCCTCTGTTACCCTGCATTGACCGTTAGGGCAGGCAGTGTCTTTAGGTAAACCCCCTACTGGAGGGGATCGCACCAGGGCCACAATGGTCGAGTTCACTTCTGGGAATTCCACCAAGCCCAGCGCCCACATGCCTTCTAAAGAAGCCAGCGGGTTTGCTCGTTTCACCACACTCAGTGCAGAAACTGGGTGGTTCCAAGAAGACCATACCTCTTCCAGGAAATCAGGGCATGTCTGGAAGGGCTGAAGGCGGTGCAATGAAGCCTGCATCCTGAAGACAGACTGGCGCAGTTTGGGCGCCAGTCTGGAGGAACCTGGAGGAACTTGGAGGCTTGTTTCATAAGCACCAGGAATGAGCTTGGAAGATGGGAAAGCCCAGCGTCTGAGGTTGCCTCCTGGACATCTCCTTCCTAGCTATTGTCCCAGGTGGCCGTCTTCCTCAGCCACAGCCAAGTCTGGCTCTAAAACGTCCCAGGTGACCACCGGGAAGGATGGGGCCAGTTCCGGGACAGGTGATAGCGGCAGAGCCGGCCCCAGAGCAGGGGGTTGGGCCTGCTGCCTGGCCAAATACTCCAGGACTTGAGCCATTTGTTGGTCCTTCAAGTCCGAGATATCCTGTTCCTGCTTTGACTGTTTCGTCTGCTTAGCACTCCACGCAGGAGTGCGAGAACAAGGCATCAGAGCCTGATCGCAGGGAATGCTCTCCGATGGGCTCGCGGATAGATGGAGAAGGGGGAAGAGCGGGGCTCCAGGTGCCATGGACGGCTCAGCCGAGCTAGCTGCAGAAGCCACAGCGGTGAACTTTGTGAATCTGCTGCATCGGACCCGTGTCTGGAATGCTGCACAGATCTCCCAAGGCAGAGGAGGTGTGCTGCATGCCCAGGCACCGGACACAAAGGAAGTGCTTGTCCTCTGGAGGAAGCGTCCCTCTGCAGGTCATGCAAGCATGCTTGCCATCGAGGTTACACCACTTGCACAAGGTGTAAAATACCGGAGTGAAAAACCGATTGCTCAAGCATTGAGGGCATCCAGAAATGGATGCACCTAGGCACTGAGGGCGGCGAACCACCAAAAGCACAGAGGGCATCGAGGTGCTGGGGCTCTGAGGCCCTGAAGGTGCTGAAAGCACAGAGGGCACCGAAAAACTAGTACATCTAACGCTGGAGTGTTGAGGCACCGAGGACACCGAAGCACCAAGGGCACCGAAGGTATCGGGGTCTGAGACTCTGAGACCCAAGGGTGCGAAGCATTAACCAGTAGAGCGCTGAGGCACTGAGGTGCCGAAGCAGCGAGGGCATGAGGCTCTGAGGCACCGAGGATGTCTAAGTACTGGAGTGGCGAGGCACCGAAGCATCAAGGGCATCATGTGCACCGAGGCTTTGAGGCCCCGAAGTGTCGAAGTACCGAGGGCACCAGGGGTGATGAAACACCAAGGGCACCGAAGGTGCAGCGTGGGTGATAGCCTGGCCTGGACTGCGTGCACTCACACAACCGGAGCAGTGTACAGCATTCACCAGAGCAGAGCACAAGCTCAAAGAGCTACAGTAGTCTACTCAACAGCGGGGCAAGGTAGAACAAGTCCCCGGTGTAGGAAATCACGCGTCTTTTTTTTTTTTTTTCACTGCAATTAGCAGGAAAAATATACACACAACAGCATTTGCTGCTTGTTTAGAAAGCAGCCTGTGACACAATGCGATGCAGACTGGTGAAAAAGAAAAAGATTTAATGAAGCGCAGTTGCGCAGTGATTATAGCTCCGTTAGAAGGGAAGTGGCAAGCCGACTTTCAGCAATATTTTCTTAAACATAAACTACAGAAAATAAACTATAGAACTACAGTAAACTTGAGTGAGAGCTCTTTAAGACAGACTCAATCATAGTAACTGGACAGGTTAGTAGCAGTGAGAAGCAAAAGAGAAAGTGAGTTCCATGGAGTGATTGCTTGATCCCTCAGGAGGCGGGACCGAGGCCTATCGGCAGCTCTGACATAAAATTCTCAGTGAAAAAGTATTGTCGGTGGTCGTCTTTGAATTGAAAGGGAACTCACTGCTGCAAGACTACATACAGTTCTGTCTTCTACACTGTTCTAATAGTTGTTATTAAAATGTTTCTTTAAAAAAAAAAATAATAAAAAAATGTAATATTGGTATTAGACCAGGGTTCAAGGAGGCATTCTCTGGAAATTATTAAACCAGAAGTTTCATTGTGCTGAATAAGAAGGAAAGTTTGTGTTATAATTATCATGGGCTTTGGGATGGTGTGTCTTTTTGGATGAAGTATTAAGAAAAAATGCCAAAGTAAAGACCTACAATGTGCTAATCGAGAAAAGATGTTCCCAGTACTATTAACCAACTGCTTTGGTATTTCTGTTCATATTCAATGCAAATTCAATCACACTCTGTCCTAGGGAATGAAAACATTTTATTTAGCTATACATTTGACAACCTATAATTTATTACTGTTGTACCAAATTGTATCAATTTAGTATTTTCAAGAGAAAATAACATATAGGTTTTTACTCTCTGATTGGCAAGAAATCATTATATTTTTATATTAGTTACCGGTACTGCCATGAACTTTAGCACACATCAAGTTGGAAGGGACTGTATTTTATATGCCAAACTTAAACAGAATGTTGCCTCCAGCATTTATTAAACATTTTTCATAGAGGTCTATTATTTGCTGATCACGTGACTACATTGCTATAAAACTGCTTTTTCATAATCATTGCAATATGCCCAAAGGCTCCAACATCAAACTACTTTTTAAAGCATGCACCAGATCCCCCAGAAATGTTACCTTTAGCATTTCCTGTGTTTCAGAGATTTGGGAATACAAAATAGAACAGGAAAGAAAATGGCATCTGTAATTCATTGCACACCAATAACCACATTGCTCTTTGAGATTGAAAATGCTGAAGAATCATCATTCATCTTCTACTGTAGATGTTTAAATAAAAGAAAATGGAGGCAACTTTTTGCATGCTTTGCAAATCTTAAAGAGCTGAGACTACAGTGTTGTTGTATTTGATATTTAATTCAATTTGTAGAGTTTATAGAAGTTTAGGCCTAGCACCAGTAGCAATAGACTGTTGAGTCAACAAATAGTTACAATGTGCAAGAATTCATCAAAAACGAGAGGCACAAGGCAGAAGTTTTGAGCCAGCATACAATTTTTAGTTTATTTGTTTTATGTTACACTATAGTACATTAGCTGTGCAATATAATGTCACACTCAATTACCCCAAATAACACACATATCATCAAACCATACCAAAGGCAAGGCATGTATTTTAAGTAATTTCACATTATAATTGTAACTAAATTGCTTCATCAAATATTTGAGCTTCTTTACCTAAATAAATAACTACAACACGTCATTTGTGGTTTCAACACTGCTTCCAGCTACTACAGTACAAATAACATTTATAATGGTTTAAACAAGGATACACAGCTTATTATCATTGCACAGAAGGAAAGGCAGTAGAATCGCCCTAAATGGTTACACATAATATAGTGCATGACATAAAATATACAGTGTATTTGAATAATAAAATAGAATGATACTATTAAAGGCAGTGGTGTGTTTATTCTCTTCACGCTACTATGAACCCAATCACTTTGTAATACCTGTCATTATACCAAATTACTGTAAATATGCTGCATGGGTTATACCTCTGGTCATTTCTCTTGTAGCAGATCCCCAAAATATAACACTATGCATATGATAGTGTTACAAAGAATCCCGCTTCACAATACAGTATTTTAAGCGTTTTCTTCAACAGAAAAGGTTATGAACCTACTGTTTTAAAGGGGTATCTGGTCCCATGTTAAGACAGTAGGGAATTGTTCTAGTATTATTTACAAATTTCCACAGTAACAAATTATCGCTTGGTTCCATGGAGATGACTAGAAAGGATATGGGTACAGTCCACTGTATCGGCTTATTAGGACTACAAATGGGAGCAAATGAGACCTAACACCACCAGGCAGTATGGGAACACACAGATAAGATCTCTTCTAAGCATGTAATATGAACCAGGTTTCTTTGTGTCCCTTTGCTTGCCAAATACATGGTCAGGCTCCCTGTTTGATGTTTTCTTTTAAAACTGTGTTTTATACTCCTAAGCTTTGTGGACAGGCTTGAATACACAATGAGAGATAAGGTTCAACACTGAGTATTAAACTGGAAATGAGGGTAGTTCATTAGAATCAAAGATGAGATGAACTGGTGGAGCTGTGCAGTAAAGCCTGGCACTTTGCCTGCTTCTTGTCTGTGTTGAAACAGGGGGCTTCAATCTTCAGCACTGTCCGTTCCTACACTTCTTTAAAAGAAAATCCACCATCAGAGGCTGCTGTTATGGCCTCACTGCTGTGTTGTGCTATAATTGCATGTTTCATTGTATTAGCTCCAAACTAAATAGACACTGGCCTTTTCATAACAAGACCATGTTTAACTTTTGTTTCTGTACTTATAAAGATCTATATTTCAGTAATTTAATAAATGTAATTATTTATTTATCTATTTATTTATTAGCATTGAGCGGAAAGTGAATTAGATTTGTCATACAACTCAACTGAACCTATGATATAAAGCATGCAAAAAAGTCTGACCTTTTTGTAGTGGTTACACAAAGTTGCTCAAATTATTTTGTAAATCACAGCAACTACTATTGTGGTGCAGAAATACAGCTCCCAATTCAAACTTTGACTTTACGTGAGGCAGGTCAAGGTTTTAGAATTATACCAATTTGACTATACAAACCTCTAAAGGACCAAAACTGGGGTAACACTGATTGTGAGGTTAGCATGTTCATATAAAACAGCAGATTTAGAATGTGCTTGCCTTGTCTGGCTAATTGAATGTGAAGCACACCCAGCACTGTTGGCAATGAGCACAACCCAGAGACAACACTGACAACATGAGAAGTGTACATCTTGTTATCTCTCCTGAGGCATTCTTGCTGTGCTGCCAAAATATTACTCACTGCAGCAGCTATTTTTCATGGTCATAAACCAGAATCACATGCAAGCAATATATCTCCTGGGCTACAGCATATTTTTTGGAAGCCCTCTTTGTAACCAGATCTATAACAGCAGCAGATTTCCACACTAAATACTCTCACAAAACAGTGTTTGCTTTGTGAAATCCTCTGGCATGTGTAAAGTGTGAATAGATCTGTCTTATGTCTGCCAGTATGGTTATCAGAACGGCACAGTAGATGTAATAAGTTCTGGTGGAGAGCATTGCACGTGGTGTGTGAAATATTCATGTCAAGCATCTCAATGTATACCCTCAACAATAAAAACTTTAAAGTATTTACAAGTATTTTTTAATGTTTTACTGTGGTTTGAATTGAGAAATGAGTTTGGGGTTAATGTCCTTTGTGGGAGCTGAAATACACTGGAAATGTGCGACCTGTAATATCGTATCAGATGTGATGTTTGAACTTAATGCACTTATTCCAGAGAGTGCCAAACAGCTTTCTGAGTAGAGAAATTAGGTTTGGACTTCATGCCCCTTGTCCGAGAAAAATGATAAATATCTAACACAATATCAAACCTGACAGAGAGGTGCATCTGTTTGAAGAAATGAGATTCAAGGGTCATTAACCTTGTTTGAGTGACTGTCCGTCCTGAAATACACATGACAAATATCCAAGAGAGGTACAACAGACAGCTTTCTGAGGCAAGAAATGAGGTTCAGGGTTCATACCCCTTCTCCGGGCAGCTGGCAAAGTAATAAAATACAAAAAATATATATATATAAAAAAGAGAGAGCTGTTTTCTGTGACTGTGCACATTTTGAAATACACATCTCCAGAATATTGTGTCTGAAAGAGGTGTGAGAAACAGCTTTCTCAGGTGAAAAAAGTTGTTTTGGTTTGTGCCCTGTGTAAAAATGCACAACCAGCGATTAAACAAAAAGGTTTCAGTTATACACAGCATTGTAAAGTTCAAGAGACAAATGCATCTATACATTAGTTAGATGAAGAAATAACTTATACTGTTTTGACCTCAGAATTTCTGTTGGAGTTTTTAAAGTCAATCAATGTACTTATACAGGAATTTACCCTTTTTTTGTTAATGAATCTTTTTTCACTCGCCAAATTTGTTTACAGTTAGATCATAAAGGGGTTTTGTTTAAACTAGGTGTTGTTTTCTGATTGTGGTTAAGACTTGGCTTAGAAAATGCTGTGTTCATTAAATTCAGACAAAGACAGAGAGAGAGAATATAGGGAGATAGATAATTAAAAATAAGCTGTTGTAAGGCAGCATAACTGTTTTACAGAACTTAATAAGTAAAATAAATTGGTGGACAAATTAAATACAAAAGGATACTTTTTTTGGAATTTACTATTACTTTACCCAGAAGATACACGTCATATAGTTATAACAGCATAGCATCTGTTTCATATTTTCTCTGCTTTGTCTAATGAAACCCAACCATTTTTTTCAAGATCTTGAGTTATGAGGCCATCAATAAATACCATATTCTCTTTGAAGTTGCCTTTGTAATGGAAAGTGGCAAGATGTCATGTGTTAAAGTTATTACCTGCTTCTTTTACACTAATCTACTATGCTTGACATATTTTGCTTTCTCTTTTCATCACATGCCTTATCTTGGTTGTATTTGCTAAACCCAGGCTCAGGCTTCCTTGGTTTATGCTTCAGTCATGGTTGATGTTTTGATTAGGTTCCTACATAGTAAAAAACAAGTACACTTTTTCAGCACCTTTATTTGCTGTGTTATTGGTAATAAACCCCCTTTTTGGAAAATGTTTTAAATGATTGTCTTGTACATGGTTAAATACACTTTAACTGCAGTTAGTTCCAAAGTCAAAGCAAGAAAATAATAATAATCTTTGTGTACAGGTTTAATAATGAGTATTCAGGAGAATAAACTCTTAATCTTAAAAAAATTAAATTAGACAAATTAGGTTTTCTGTTCTTGAATACTGTAGCCAGTAAATTAATTATAGCATCAATACAAGCCAAACATATGTTTCCATTGTTTTTATATGAATGTCAAGAATAATCTGCTGATTATAGCAGCTTTGTCTTTGATGTGCAGTAATTGTAATGTTTTATCATGAAAGATGCTATAAAATAGGCATAATAAACACATACCACAATAACACATTCACAAATTAAGATTAAGATACAACTTAATAAAAAGGGAATCTAGAGGCAAGAAATGATTTCATTTTTTTTTTCACTAGCATTAGATTTAAAGAAGAAAACAAATATACCATATTGGGTTGAAACTTTTAATTTCCTGTTGGTAATCAGACTGCCTCTGGCTTCCCATCACTAGCATAGTCACAATGAAAAAGAAAGAAATCCTTGGGGAGAGTGGGGAGAAAAATAAATAAGAAGGAAAACTGTAACTCAAAGTGATTAACAAAACGTGTCTGCACCAAAGCAATAAGGGAAGATTAGGATCTGACTTTTTTTTTTTTTTTTAAATCAATACCCTGACTGGTTAAAGTGACAGGTGGCTTTGTGTGGCAGTAGACCCGACAGTGTTTATAAGATGAGAGATAATGGATTTACTGACAGTAGTCTTGCAATGTTGATTCGCAAAAAAAAAAAAAAAAAAAAAAAAAAATGCCATTATTTCATTATCAGTCAAGGAGATGTTTTTTTTGTCAATTCAGTTGGATCTGGTCTCTTGGATTATGGTTTGCTGAAGAGAACTTGTTTGGTCAGTTTTCCCATACATTATTACAGTTGCTGAAATGCTGCTGTTTTCTACATGTGTAAGAGGAAAACACATGTCTGATACAAGGGACCATAACACATAATTTTCTTTTTTCTTTTGTTATCTATGGGAGCTTATACTTTTTACAGGTGTATTATCCTTCAAGTACAATAAATGACTCAACCAATAAAATAATTAACCCTTTTCCTTCATCCCCATAGCAACTGTAAAGACTGGTTTGGACAATATATGTGAGCCAAACCCCAATTAAAAATTCTGGCGGGTCTACAAAGCACTCCACGAAGAAAGCTTCTAATGGTTCTTTGCTGTAACCATAAACAGCTGTTATATTTTTAAAGAGAGTCCTTTAAGTTTCTGCATTTTCTATAGTAAAAGACCTAAGTATTGCATTGCGTAATATTGTACACATTGAGGTTTTTGTGTGGGCCCAATATATATCTTCTGTGACTTGCTAGCTGTTGCAACATCAACACTACAAGTTGAATGTGAATAATATGTCACTGAAATAACAGCCAAGTCATACTTGGTCTTTTAGTTTTACAGTATTTGTCTTTTATCTATGAATTTCTATTTTTAATAGGCCTAAAGGACTAGAAGAGCACTACTTGCACACCAGCGAAGCTGTCTATTTTGCTATTTGGTACTTTTTCAAAGCTGCTAAAAGGATAGCAGGGTTAATATAGTCTTTGTTTACTAGTAAAAATGAAAGAGATTTGCAACAAGATAATGGTAAAATACCCATTCAGAATAACAGTGCTCCCCATTAGTGCTTTTGGGTTTGTTCTATGGTGGTTGCCATTGCCCAAACATATTGTATAAAAAATGATTTTGCCAGACTTTGTCTATCTGGAGAATGTTTAAGGTGGCTCTTAACAATCCTAAAATTATTATTGTGGCAGATGCCAAGTTTACATTATTCTAAACCAGTCTGACTGCTGGGGGTGGATGAGCAACCAGGCCAAAAAACTGCTGAAAAGTTCCTCACATAAAATAATAATAAAAAAATACAGCAAAAAGATTGGAGCTAAAAGGAATGATTAAAACACCACATTCAACAATTACCATGTCAAGATTTATTTTGTAAATCTGCTCTGCAATGAATCCTTCTCAACCGGGAAATAATAAGAGAACAAATGGTCTTTTCAGGCTAACAGTGAAGGTACATCCCTGATGCCTGTATGTGTGTATGTGTGAGATACAATACAATTTGCTAACAACATTTGTAAATTCCTAAATCAATACAACCCCAATAAAATAGTTGCTCTTGGATACTCATGCTCTGTGACAAATGAGAGGAGTAGACTCATAACCTAACTAATTACAGGGCAGGGGAATGAGGGAGATTGAGGCGAGCTGAAAAGGCTTATTCCAATCGATTGAATATGACCTGCCTGGGAAACTTCTAACAGAATAATTTGGCGTACTGGAAGTCAATGGCCATTTTTGTTTATCAATAAGCAGCAGAAGTAATCTTGTTTTTCTATTGGATGTATTGACATGAACACAAGTTAACACTGGGACTTACGCAGAGGTGATTGCAGTCTGATAGTTGCAGATAGCAGTCATTTCCATTGTTCCTTTAAACATGTTGCATTAGGGATGATTTTTAACAGTTGATATTTTTATCAGTGTTATTGGATTAAATAGAAATCTCTGTGCAGGCCACGTGCTGCTTAACAGATAAATACCATAACCAATACCAAGAGTATGCCCTTATTTTAACCTGACTGGTGCAGCTTTTTAACATTTTCCATTTTGGCATTGTCAAATCTTACTATTAAAAAAAAAATTAAAAAAATAGCCTGGAACATTCTCTTGTGGAGAGGTACCATAACGTTCAACACTGAAACAGCTAATCAAGAACCACACTCTGGATCAGACAGTCTTTCCTTTATTTGTAGATCTGTGTTGAATGCTGAAAGTGCTGCCCTATCTTCTATAGCAATTTGAAGCATTGTTTTCACGACTATAACACAACAAAAACAAGGTTGAGCCCAGTGTCTTTTTTTAAATATAGAAGCCATTGTTACAGAACCTGTGCATACTGTTGGTCTTTTGTGACTATGCTCGTGTTTAAATAAGGGAAATAAGGATGGCCCACTTTACGTTATGCACAATCTTCCCTATGGGAACATACACCTGGGACCATTTTTCTAAATTTTACTATCAAATGGGACCAGCATATTGTAAACCGACAATTAGTGTCCCATTTGATGCTGTAATCCCCTGTGACGCGCACATGTTTATTTTGTTTTTAAACATATGATAACACAAATGCTGTTACAACTGTCACGGTGCCCAGAGAGTGGATGTTGCATAATCTCTTTGCTTATTTTATTTCCAATTTTGTACTAAAACAGCTCAGGGAATAACCAGGAAGGAAACCACTTCTCAGACACACTTGACAGAAGGAATGGAAAAACAACAAAACAAGTACAAGCTGTCTGCCTTTTTTTAATACATAAAAACAAAGAAAAACTGAACTTCAATCCACTTTATCCACTTTTTTTTTCCTTTTTTTTTTTTTTTTTTTTTTTTTTTACATAAAAACACCAAATTAAATATACTGTATGCTGTATTCCCATTTTAGCACAAAATCCAAAGGCTGGTTTGTGTAAATCATCACAATACACTTAAATGTCAGTATTGCATATGCATTCACTTTTTTGTCAGTGTCCTGCAAGTTTGGATTATTGACGAATTCTTGCCATTGTGCAGATGGATTCCCTAAACTTGCTGCCATATTCTATGTACATAATTGTCTGTTGCATCTATCATACCTAAAGGAGGCCTGGTTAATTTAATGGAATCAGAACAGATGAAGAGCTGATTCCTGATTGCTAGGAAGATTCGTAGTTACACCCACTCACTGACGGGCCATCAAAAAATCCATGCTTCAACTGGGAAGACAGGTCCCACCATTTCTGAAAAGGTCTAGAAAAAGCAGTAGGTTTTCATAGAAGATAAGATGTTACTACCCACCATTTATGGTCAATAACTACACACTAAAGCACACATTATTTTTCAGTAGTAATTGCTTTTAACACAACCCTAACTGACAATGCCATAACTCAGACCTAGTATTCCGGACTGCTTGTTAACTGCTGTTAATACATTGCTTGCAAATGTTGCTGTTTCCAATTAGGGATTTAGCTCTTACTCTCGTTAATAACTCTTTTGGCCTGCAGACATATCTTATTGCTGACTGAGTCAAGGCAGATTAATGGTGCCTGGACCATGCTAAATTATGAGAAGTGAGTTTGTGAAGCAAACTCCCTGTGACTCTAATCTCTGGAATGCTGGCTCCCTCTGAGGTCAGTAATTGGGCCTTTTTTGGAATCTTCCACAGCAGCAGGCCTAAGCCTGCACATTGTCCTTTGAAATGCACACCCTCCGGTCAACTGAAAAAAACTGCTTTGAAATAAATTTGTTTTACAGCTTGAAGAAGGTTTCTTGTTTGCAAATGTTTGATATGAGAATGTATCCAATTTAAGTGAGTATAAAACATAAGAGTCTGTGCTTATTAGAGAGAGATTGTCAATGTAAGCATCTGTATTTCATTTAGTGGCAAGAAATTCACAGTATTTTGAAATGTTAGTCTTAATCCAGAAGTAATGACCCTACAGTTAACTTTGGTCTTACCAAAAACCATGTGATAAATATAATCTAATAAGTTTTCATGTTATTGAAATATTTGCAACATATGGATGCATTGTATGAAGTCCACAACTGATCTATGTGTTTTCTTTCATTCATAATTTGTTACTAGAATAAGACTGTAAATGCGATAGGGAAATTTAAGAAGGAATATGGAGCTGAAATGACGAGTTGAACAGCAGTGTGTGCGTTTAGTTGGATCTTATAACTGAAGAAAGTAGTTTTCTAATGTATTGCACTATAAATACATTAGAACAATTACACACCAATAGATACCTTCATAAATTACTTCAAACTAATTTGTTTTAAAAATTAGCGTATTTATACTCAGTGCCCAAATGTGAAATTCTGTAAGTCATAGAACCAGCCCATGACAGTATTATGAGAGCTTTGGATACAAAGGAAATATGCTGATTAAGGAGTGACTTAAAATCAGGAAACAGTGTGTGTTAATAATGCCAGGCTGCATAGACAGCCTACTGCATCATTTGAAGTGATTTGTCAGCAATACTGTATAAAACCTTACTTAATTTGTATTAAGAATTATTTATTTTACTAGTTGTCACGCTGAGTCCTTTTATTTATATCACTACTGTATATTTTTCATCAGTAAAAAAGGTGTTATAATTTCTTCAAGTGGTTCTTTAGAAAGGAATAAAATAAAATAATTGTGTATATTCAAGTGTCCTGAAACCAAGCATAACTGCCAAACGCTTAAATGCCACAACGTGACTTAACAAGTGAAAAAAGAAGACTGCAATGGAGAATGTAATTTTGCTTTAGGGCATAACCTTTGGAATATGCACAGTCTTAAACATGCTGACTTAGATCTTTTCAGGAGTTTAGCAGTGGTGCCCCTATAATCATTTTGACCCTGCTTTCCCATTATTCATTGCAATTTGCCAGTCCTGATTTTAAAACCACATTGGAATACGCAGACTATGAGTTTTACACATGCATTCATTTTCATGTTTTTTCATTTGTCTGAAAAAGTCTGTGTCTGCTCATTTCTGTTCTTCTAGCCAAAAGCATACAAAGACAAGAATATATTTAGTAATGGTAATTAATCTATGAAAAACTTGAGCATAGTTTTGGCAACCTATGCCAAATAAATGAGCTCATCAGAAAAGGCCAATAAATCAAAAATAGCTTTGATAGACAGATAATTGAAGTTGGAAACCTGATTTAAAGAGATACATATACTTAAGAGGCAAAACCATAGGCAATCAAAACTGTACTGCAAATGGCCAAGTTGATGAGAAAATAGCTCAGCTAAAAATCGGTGGGTGCACCTGGGTTGTGGTGATGCTGAGGAGAAGGATTAGGCCTGATTAGGTCCCTATATAAAATATATTCAGGTTAGGGTGGGGAATTAAATTGTGTTGTTGTTCTGGTGACTCACGTCATGACAAAGCCTTAATAGAATATCACAGAGCTCCTATGTGATCAAAACTGAGCCTTTGTAGATATACTGAAAGAATGATGTCCACGTTCTTGCCATTTCTAGCATCAATACCTGATTAAATAATTGTACTATTCTAAAGAAGAGCTGCTTCCAGTCTAGCTTTAGTACTGATAAAGAAACGAATGGAATACAGGTTTGCAGGGAAATTGGTAGACAACTTTTTTCTTTGGGGTACGATACATTCATTTTCCCACACTCAGCTTCATCTCTCTAGAATGTTTTGTCATCTGTCATCTGAAATGATCAAAAACAGATCAGTACCATTTAAAGTGCACTGAGTCCATGCATTACTGTGTAAGTTGTCGTGTTTTGTGTCCTTGTGGCAAACCGTGACTTACTCTGACTCAGCACTCAGGCCCCTCTGGTCTCGCTAGGCTCTCCTTTAACTTTTGCAGTTCTGCAGAACACAATTGTTACTCCAGAACACAGGACTCAGGACCAGGTAAGTGCGAATCATGCTCAACTTTATTTCACAATCATTTCCAAACACATACTGTAACATGACACTGTGGCAGTACCATCTTTTGTTCGAGCTGAGGCAAGAGAGAACGTTGCATGTCCTTTTTTGTATGTCCTAATAGTCCACATGCACATGCATATCCAATAACACTGCTCATTAATAATGCATATCGCATGATATGACATAAGTACTATCTTTACAGGACTGACAGGTGTGTGCTTAGAAAATCAAGTTTCTAACACAGTAATAAAAACACACAGACATAACTATGTTCCAAAAACACTGCCCTATTTTTTTTCTTCTTTTTCTTTTCTTTTTTTATGAGAATTCATAAAAACAAAAACACAGGTTACATTGTGAAAGCTTTTTGTGTGAGAGATTCTCTGAAGGTTTTACGCAATCCCCTACTTAATCCTTTCCAATCTCTCAGTGAACAGAAACCTGCCATGTTAAACAGCTTAGTGCAATTACAATTTGTTTAGACTTACATGCTATCCTTTCAATACAAATAAACCATTGGTTTAAATGATATGCTTCAGGTGAAAACAGTGTTTTCAATACAACTGCAGTGTGAGTATTCCCCTCCCTTTAATTACAGCTGCTTGTCTCTATAAAACAAAAGAGAGGTATGCCTTACAGGAGTATGGAAACTTTATGCCCCCGTTGCTTGTAATTATGTAATTACGCTGTTGAAATAACTGCTAGTGCAGACAAACGTTCAATTAAATGCAAGCGTTGTATAATAACTACTTTTTTTTTTTTTTTTTAAAAGAAACTATGTCATTGGGTGGGAACATAAGAAAACTGTTAATGTTTTTCAACCCATGCCCTTACAGAATACAAAGGAGACATCACTCTATGGAATGCATTTTTAGTCCAATTATGATAACAATGGTTTTAGGTTTACAGGAGACGTGCCCAATCCGTACCTGAAAACTAAACCAAGCTTGTGCAGGTAGGGTTATCAAACGAATTCGGCTTTACATCAAATCTTGGCATAGTTATTTGAAAAGATGTATTTTTACAGAACTCCAATGGTTTATTAATTAAAAAAAAAAAAACTCTGAGGGGTGCTGGCTTCACTTCTTGAAGAATGAATAAGGTCATAAGCCAGACAGTCTCGAAAACTAAGGGTGCCTTTTAGGAATTAATAAATGCCTTTGTTTTTTTTTTGTTTTTTTTTTCAAAACAGTTCAACAAAGTTCTGTGGCTAAAACATTACATGATTTGAACAAGGACTGGGTGACCCTTTCACAGTTTAAGTTGACTGCGATCAATGCTGTCCATTCAACTGAAACGCAACGAGAGGGAAGTACTTAAGAATAAGAGACACAAGCATATACAGTGCTCTCTATGTCTGCACGTCTTAAATTATTAAAGTTTCTCTTTGTTACAAATATTTGAGTCATACAGTTGCTGTGGAATGAAAGGACGGCTACTTGTTAAGTGGGAAATGGCCCCCTGAAATTTGAAAATTTAATGGAGACTTTAAGTTTTAACAAACTTTTGTTTTATGGTAAACAGCCACTAAGTGTCATAAATACATGTGTACAGGAGTCACACTTGAGACAAAACCAATCTGATTTCCCAATGTATTATGTTTTTACACATTCATACAATACTTTACGTTTTATGTGGTACCAAGCGTTTTTTTAAGGATAACCTTTTATAGGCCTCTCATAGATCACAATTACAGCTTGGTTTCAGTTGGAGAACAAACACTCTTTGTAAAGAAACGAAACATGATATTAACTTACGCAACTACTCATAAATGTAATTTAACAAACATTTTTCCCTTAAACATTTCTAAAAAATGTCGACATAATTATAAGTCAACAAAAAGCATATGCATTGCCACTGATTAAAACAAAACTGTCAGAAATCTTGGCAGAAGAATGTGGCGTCAGTATTCAAAGTGCTATGCGTCATGAAAAGCAAGCAGCCCTTTTAATCTTCTCCCAATATAGTGTCTGAATAAGTTCAAAACTTAGCATTCATCACTTCATTCCCTGCAAATCATGTTAGCTGTACCAGCCTTGACATTAATTATAGCATACAGTGAGTGACATGCCCTGAGCTGCCTTTTAAATGGCTGGCACCTGTGAATTTAGTAAAGAGCAGGACTAATAGGGTTTTGGAAAGCAGTCTGAGAAATCACTATCCGATTAGGACATTGCTTCAATGGAAAAAGTGAAGTAAGGAAAACAGGCCTTGTGACATTTATTGCCAGTTATTATGTCTCATACTTGAAAATTGTGCTTGTGGCTAAGGTAGAGTGATTTAAAAAGTAAAGCGAACAAAAGAGTCCTTTTTCCCATGTCCACGTCTGTCGAAACTCACCTCCATAATTGGAACCGTTATTTTTATTAATTGGCAACATACATATTAATGTGTCAAAAACTGTTAAAACCTGTCTAGCTTTTCACGAGACTTAATGAATCCCCTTCCGCAGTGTGTCAACAATAAGGGATAAGAAGCTGATTAAAAACAAAAGGTTAACTTGCCCGGTCTGCTCCTTTACACTGAAAAACATGCAAGGGAAACAAAACACAGCCAGCCCGTTACCATCTTAAATATCTCAATTCAAAGTGTTTTATTTTTTAACTGAGTTTACCATAGACTCCAGCGCAGTTAGTCCTCAGATTACTGTACAGTGTTTGAATTGTGTACCATGACTGATAGGGGGCAAGCCAGACCGAAAACAATTCAAAACCAAGACAGATACATCTTTATATCTTTGTCTACTCCTAATGTTAGCAATAATAATATGTTTTGTGATTTAAACTTACATATCGGTCCAATACAATATATCAATCTCAATGTTTCTTAATTTTAATCTCTGCACCAGCACTGCTCATAATTACTAGATATGGTATTTATATTGTACATGTTGGACAGTTAATTCACATATTCATTATATTATATAACAAACTGTATCAATCTAATTGACAGTTCTCTTTCAGCAAGTCTTTCTGCTATAAAGGATGTGATTCAAGTGTTGGCTCTTGTCTGACCTAAATCATTTTCACAAAGTAAATAAATTTGTGGTATAATGTTCACCTTTTCTTTCAAGATCTCTCATCAATGAGATTTTGAAAGTCACAATGGCTAACACTGGAGAGATCGTACCGTCAGGGTTTTCTGAAGAGCCTAAATAAACTGCACTGACAAGACTGAGGGCTAGACAAACAAAGGATTAGATGAGAGACTAAAAGAAAAAGGAAACTGGCAAAGTCACTCATCATTTACCTGTAAGAAGGTTGCACAGCACCTGAAAAGGTAATGTGTTGTACAGGGTCTGGTAAAAAGAGAAAAGAAACATTTCTTCAGATGAAGAGTAAATCTGAACAGTGCTGTTACTTAGTGTTCCCAACTCATACATGCTGTACAGTATTGCATTTGTGTGCCTGCTTTTCTAGAATAACATACAGCACATTGGTTTCTAATGCTGCAGGCTAGCGGTTGAAATCATAGTCACTGTTGTACCTCTACATTATGGTAAGGACACTGACAAGAGTACACATTCCTTTAAAATTACATTTTTAAACTAAATGTCAGGGAACATAGGCATGATTTTTAATTCTGTCAAATGTGAAATATATTTAATTTCAGGCTATTCTGATGTGTGCTGCAGATCATCAATAGGGTGTGTCATTCAATTTAACAGAGAACGACTAAATCAGAATAGGATTTTATATGGGACACCCAGTATATTAATATTTAGTATATTTAAATCTTAAGAGCTTATGGTCTGAAAGTAGCAGGGTCCTGAAAAATATAGCACTACACACCCCCATGTGTTGCGACAACTGTTTAAATAATGTTCCCTGAATTTTTCTTTTCATTGCTAACATCCTGACAACTTTTTACACTTATAAAAAGTCTGTTTCAAAGCTCATATCAAAATGGTGACCAGATTTTGAAGTCCTTAAAATGGGACAGTATGGAAATCTTGTGAATAACTTCCAACTTCCAAGCTACGGGGCTGCTCTACTGTTTTTATTTTCACTTTGGCAATGTTTGATCATATATCATGTTGAAAGTGATATTCAGAGTGAAATCTTTTGTTTTCAAAAACTTTTTTTTGTTACTAAATGATCGTAATGTCTTTGCAATTTCATTTCTACGTAAATGTATAGTTATGACTTCATCTTCTCTCTTTGATTTCCATTTTCCATCACTTTCTCTATATCTATGATATCCTCCAGTGTCCAATCTTCAAAACAGGCCCTTCATCACATTTCATATCTCAATATTTCTATTTATTAAATGGTTACTTCATAAAATCTGTTTTTTTCAAAATATTTAATTTCTTAACATTTAGTAAGACGTGGTATTTGTTCTGTATATTTTTTCTATTGCAGTTTCTGCTTGGATCATTAGTGTGCCTGATTAATAGATACTTGGATTTTTTTTTTCAGCCACTTTTTACTATTATACTATTACTATTGGTGATGAAATATGTTAAATATCCTATCTTGGCTGGAGTTCACTTTTCTGAGTCAACAGTATAGGCTGAGACATGGATCAAGGTGTAGTAAGATTAAATCGTATTCCTTTTCTGATCAAATGAAATGCTGTCACTTGTTTACTTATGAAATAAATACTATTTAATCTTCCTTAATATAAGCATAAGCTTATGTAAAATAACCAGAGAAGTTTTCAGATTGTCAGGAGATGCTTTCTCATTATCAATGTTTGGTACTGAAAAATTGCATAGACAAGGCAGGAAATGTCATCATACAATTAACACGTTTTTAACAGGTTCCTTTCTTTGTTAAGTGATACCTGTCAGTTTAAAACGTTAAAAAGGAAATTTAAAAATAAAACAATTTGGTGAAACTTAAAGGGATCGATCCCCCCCAGCAATTCGAGCCCTGACATTTGTCTCTTTTGCTGAAGGAAAAAACATATGTTTTTGTTTGTTTGTTTGTTTTTTATCAATGTGTTATAGATGTGAAACTAACCAGATGTGATAAAGAAAGGTAGTTAGTAAATACCTTATATAGCTATCACATGTATGTAACAGATAACATTAATCTTAAATATGAGCACTCCATTGTCTCTATTTTTTTCTTAAACTTTGTAGGATAAAATATACTTCTTCTATAATATATTTAACACAGAAATAAAAAATAAGGGGTCACCAAACTGGCCAGGCAATTCATTCAGAAATATTCTTCTTCTCCTTCAGCAGTAGCCATAAACTTCCAACTGAAGCCGTAAGCGACAAGTTAAAAATCACAAATCAAGCTGTCAAAAATCAAGCTCACTGTCACAAATCAAGCTCACTGTCATAAATTAAGCTCACTGTCACAAATCAAGCTCACTGTCACAAATTAAGCTCACCGTCACAAATCAAGCTCATCGTCACAAATCAAGCTCACTGTCACAAATCAAGCTCACTGTCACAAATCAAGCTCACCATCACAAATCAAGCTCACCATCACAAATCAAGCTCACTGTCACAAATCAAGCTCACTCTCACAAATAAAGCTCACCATCACAAATCAAGCTTATCGTCACAAATCAAGCTCACCTTCGCAAGTTGGCGTGGTCTCCCTTGTCCCAAGAGTGAAATTCTTAGTAGTAATTACTTTAAATATTTTTATTTTTTTTTTTATTTCTACTTTGGGCAAATTTTGGCTCTTCATGGGTAACTCAAAAATAATGAATTTGTGACTGATTCCCTTACTCATTATTTTTGTGCCACAATTCTGTATGCTCTGCGTATTTCCATAAATCTGATCGCAAAGGTTGGATCTAAAAAAAAAAATGTTTTAAGTAGTTTCACATATGATCTGTTAAAGGGATAATAGCTTGTGGAATATTTTAACATTTTGCTTCAGTATTTTTAACTTCCAACTGATATGGGGCAAAGTAAATAATTTGATTGACACCCAGGTCAGTGTCCTCTTCCACAAAAATGTTTTTTTTGAAAATCAGGATCTGGGTGTACAATACTTTCAGATCACTGCCTAGTTTCTTAGGTTTTTTTTTTTTGCTGTCAGTTCTAACTTGTTATGGAACCACAGTACGAAAACAAGAACCTGGCATTGATGTGAGGTGGTTCACCAGAGCAAAAATTGTTCCAGAATCAACTGAAATATAATGATAAATTCAATTAAAGTAGAAAGATGACAGATATTTTTTTTTTTTACAATTAAAACCACATTACATAACATTACAAATAACATATTGTACTACACAGCATGTAAAAGAAACATTATACCCCATATATACATTAAGAATTATAACCCATTGGATTAATGTTATATATAATTACTTTCTTGTTGTCTTTAAGTCCTGTTTATTTTTGAGAATCATGGTCTGACAAAAGGTGCTATAAAACACAAAACACAACATATATCATGGTTAATCCTGGTCCTCGAGGACCGGTGTCCCTCCTGGTTTTTGTTCCAACTGTACCCTATATGACTTAATTGGAGCAATTAAGTGCTTATTAGAAACTTAATTGGTCCAATTAATTAATTTATGGTACAGTTGGAACAAAACCAGAAGCAACACTGGTCCTCCAGGACCAAGATTGCAGACCCTTGGTTTATAGAATTACATTTAAAATATTTACTGCAAAAATGTGGATTGAAGAAAAAAATCATGATATTCTGCATTTAATTACTGATGGAATCTGTGTATTGTAGTCAGACATGTATTTGTTTGAAGGAAAATAATGCTGAATAGACTAACACTGGGTAATTTGAGCCTTAAACAAAAATCTGAACCCAATTCAGATACATAAACAAGTAACCTGTTCTGTGATAGACATGCCATGCAAATTTCATATGAAATTGTGTATCAATGGAGCATTACAGGGGCAAACTGAAGCAAGCAAACTTCAAAAACATACTGCACAGGTTTGCCATTAAACAAAGAAGCCTGGTTAAGTCTCGCTTTATTATTGATACCGAAATATTTTACACCATGCACTGTACTGTATTCTAGATGATTTAAGGCTCCGGGTTAAGGCTGTCCTGGAGTATTAAAGCAAGAATATTTATAAAGTTGTGGTCTTGAATCTCACCTGATATGCAGTTCCATTTGCCAATTTACAATTACATACACAATATTTGCATATTTGGTACCCTCTTAGATTGAAGGAAGCTATATTTGCATTTTTCACTTTGTTTTGAACTTTCTTGGAGTGAAATTGTCTCAATTTCTTTGAAGAACCTTTATACTTTTGACTTTATTAATTTTATGGTTGTGAAAAATAAAACAGACAAAAAACCTCAGATAGTACTCATCCATTCATAAAATAACCACTTGCTTCTATTTCTATTTCTATTATTCTATTATATCTTTAGACAACACAGAACCAAATGGATAAAAAGTCTGAAAAAGTGTATCTAATTACACATGACATTATAAATACTGAGACACATTCACAGGTTAATTACAGTGTAAATAAACATTCATTAAAACATGTAATGAAACATGTAGTTGGATAATTACACAACCATATGTAAGGCTTTAGATACTCTGTCTATGTATTGCCCTGACTCTGTAGCTCTGTTGCTTGGCACATGACCCGAAGTATACCCTTGTATGGAGTGACTGGCTTTTCATAACTCAGCAAGGGCAGCTGTGAACTGGGAGGGATGATAAAACCTTTGTTCCTGCTTAGAAAACTGTTTTGAACCTATATACAAACCATAATCAAACCAAGCATATTAATTGAATGCATACTGTGCGCAAACATTAAATTAATTTTGGTTGCTAAGTCTATGTATTTAAAAAGAATAACTAAACAAGTGAACACACACTGTGAAACTGGACCTTGGCAGTTGTAATCCTATTAAATTGCCAAACATGAATAGCTAGCTGTAGTCAAAATGCCAGACAGACTTCCTGTGTTGCTCAGAGGTATTGCATTTTTGCACTTAAGTGGTAATAGTATGAGAAGCAGTAGTTAAATGCCAGTACAGAACAGTACAGTTTATATATATATATATATATATATATATATATATATATATATATAATTTATTTTTTACATAAGATATGACTCTACGTTCTATTTCTGAGCACAGCCTAGGTGGTCCTGTGTTGAATTTTATACAGTCACCTACTAGAGGCATTGACCAGTGATTTATACAGCTGTCACCCTGCCTTCATCAGCTCCATCAGCACAAGTGAATTGTGGGCATAGTTGACTAGGTATATGCCTCCTACATGGTGGCTTAAGTAAACTTCTCTTGAATACCACCCACTCATCTCAGCTCCCAATGAAGAGTTTCTTTTTACTGTGGCTACACATTTATTTTTTTGGGCAGCAGCAGCAAGGGGAAAAACTGCATTCAGCTTAAATGAATTATGTGCAATAGAAAACATATTTTTTGGGGTTAGAGCACTAACCAAAAGAGCTAACGAGACAAGTGGTAGGAGTTGGGGTTTTTTTGTATTCTACTGCTCTTTACTCCAATTATAGCTCTGTTGTTGACAAACATTTTGAATGGTTCACTGAAATGAATGATTTTGCCTGGTAACAGGCTTGTGTTGTGCTTCAGAAAACACAACTGGAAATACTAGTGCCCCAGTCATGCTCACCATGTCTGTCTCCATATATGTATACTCAACATTTGGGACAAGACGCAGAGTATATGCACTTGGTCTTTGGACCATCCATGTTTCTATGGAGGTGACAACTCCAATGGTTACTATATTAATTAATAATAGGTTACCATGGTACCTGACTATTAAACAGTCAGTACCTACCAGTATTGATGTACCTGTCTGTGGAAAATATCGATTTTTGTTGTCTTTTGAATGACATTTTACAGTGCAAGTCACTCTAAACCATACTGTTTTTTTTAAGTTAAGTGGTGCATGAGAGGGACTTTACTGTAAGGTTGTGGCATTGAAATTCAAAAGACAAAATGGAGGCGAAATTGCAGTGCACTTTTACACAGGAAAGTAGTGTGGAAGGTTCTAAAAATGTTCCAACCAATTCTAGTCATCAGGACAGGACACCATGATAACGAGAGAGAGAGAGAGAGAGAGAGAGAGAGAGAGAGAGAGAGAGAGAGAGAGAGAGAGAGAGAGAGAGAGAGAGAGAGAGAGTCTTGTTTGATGAGGTGAGGAGTGGCTTCCAAGTCTGTGCACAGCATCCCTCAGGATGGAATAGGTAGCGGATGCAAACCTGAAAATGAAAGGACAGGACAGGACAGGAGAGTAGTTACCCTCTCTATATAACTCCAGGACTGCCATTTTCAGAGGCCAGCTGCTGGAGAACCACTCTGTAACCTGAAACCCCCGAATCCTAGAAATAAGGCATCTGTGAAAAGGGACAAATCGTGAGGGGCTGAGATGTAGTCTCCGTAAAATAGTGAAAGCCTGTTCCAGTTTTGAATTGATAATACCCACATTTTTATGTCCTACCTGGATTCAGCGGATATGTTTATCCGAGCTTCTGGGCTTGATACTGTTGAAGAGAAAGAGCGAGGGGATGATGCAAATTGTGTAATTGAAGTGGCCCAGCAAGTTTTCTTATAAAGGTTGCGATTTGGAATTGACTGAGTTATCGATTAAGTCCAGTTTAGTGGGAGGGAGGCAGGCTTCGATATGAATTGTTTCCAGGGTGATGCCTAAGAACTCCAGAGCGTGTATTGGACTGATGGTGTTTTCCTCCGCACACCAAGTGCAGAGAATAGTGTTCTGAGCTTTGTAATTGCTTCTGCTGGGGGGTCCAAGGAAGGGGATATCAGGAGAAAGTCCTCGAGCAGGTGAAGCAAAATGGGGCCAGAGTTGAGTAGTAACCAGCAGAGGGCTTTGGAAAGTGAGTTGAATATCTTAGGGCGGTTGCGGCAACGTAAAGTGAGTTGAGTGGCAAAATAGAAGTTTCCATTCCAGCAGATTCGAAATAGGTGGCGGAGGGAGGGATGGATAGGCATGTCTTTTAATGTGTCAGATATATCAGCTTTAGCCAACCAGGACCCATGACCTGCTGCTTTGATTGATCTGATGACATCTGCAATCTTTATGTACTGTAAGGAAAACTGGTTATGAGGTATGAGTGAATTTATGCAAGGAAGGGGGGGGGGGGGGGGGGGGGGACTATGAATGGTCCTGTAATTAACCCTTTATGTGTCTCAGATTGAATGAGAGTGCTAACTAATTTAGGGTCCGAGGTTACTAAGTGTAAGTTATTGCAAATATGCGATGACACTGGGATTTTTTGACAGGCCGGTAGAAAATCTGCACTGCAGACCCTTGATGAGGTAGGCTGTGAAAAGCTGGTCTGGGTGATGTTCAAGGGCTTCAGTCAGAGTTGGGGTGATTACTGGGGTGGAAACTGTGAGCAGGTTTGAATGTCATTTCTTGGGGGCGGCAAGACAAACTGATTGAGAGTGAGTTTTGCACAGTAGTTGCATATATGTTAATTATTGCAAAACTTGGATGAGCAGACAGAGGAGATAAAATTGCAACAGATTTTCTTGAAACTGGAAAATCTGATGTTACGACCATATTCATCTGGGTTCCTGGAAGAAGAAGGTGGAGCTGATGCGTGGCCTGCATGGTGAGCTGCAAATGGAGCCGCTATCCGCGGCGCCCATAACTAGAGAGGGAGTGTAGTGGCAGCTGCCTGTCCTGGGACTCTGGGCGGGTGGAGCTGCGGGAATGATTGCCGAAGCGCACCTGCGAGAAGGAGGGAACATGGGTCTACCAGATATGAAGATACAGTAAATACTGAACAGCGCCATATGATCGCTTCCAGACAGGATGTTGATACTGTTGTCATGCAGGGTTTTTAAGAGTTTGGCAAGCAGCCAATCCTTATAAAACAGCTGCTCTGGAGGCTGGGCTTGCTGGCAGGGGCACTTTGATCTCCGTAGTGCCGGGCAGAAGGTCTGGTTGCTGAGTAGAGGTCAGCATGAGAAGTAGACGATATCGGATTTCCATTGGTAAAAATGAAGGAGAGGTTTTGAGGAGAATCCGGCAGGAAGGTTTCCTGGCCTGAATCGGTGTTGTCATGGAGTTGGTTTATACTGAATATTAAGATTTTTTAATTTGTGCAAAGAATGGGTCGCGGGTGCATGCAAAAAGCATAACACTTGACAAGGGAGATAGATGTGAATAAGCTTTAAACAGGGAGTATATGATGATTGACAGAAGCCAAAAATTAGAAGAGCCCTAGCTCCCGCCCCCGAACCTCCCATAAAGGTTAACATAACACTAACCTCACCATAATGTTCTTCTTATGAGCATAATAATTATCGGGAATCTAGCATACCTAACTTTCACATCCATCCATGGCTATTGCAATATTATCTTAACTATTTGAGAGAAATCTACAAACACAGCCACTAAAACTAAATAAGATTCATGTTAAACTCTTTCGATGTCTCTTGCTGTTTTACTTTTGTTCTTTAACCAGGATATATTTTAAACAGGATATATTTTAGCTAGGATATATTTTATTTCATACTTTTTTATCCTTACACCAAAATATAAGTGATTAGTCCAGTTTATCCAGACGTTAAAACCAAACATGGATTTAGAAAGAAAAAAGAAAGCTGTGTTCAATAGCATATGGCATTTGCACCAATATACTCTATATATAGGGTATAACATATATAGGGTCCAAACACAATTATGTTTAATGGCAACGCAACCTTTTAAAAATGTGTTGTTTTTTTATTAAAAAAAAAAAACTAATTAGAGTCACTTATAGTCTCAAATAAAAAGTTGTTCAGTTCAAATATGGTACCATTTTCATTCCAAAGTCTTGTGTAGGTACTGCCCCCTTTCAATACACCGCAGACACAGTAATAGTACAGAAAACAGCAGATATGGCCCGTTTAATAGCCAAATAAGAATTTCCAACTTCTGAATACAACATTTTAAAACATCAACAAATGAATTCTATTGTTTTATCCATTTCATTTGTCTTCCAGGATACAATGAAAATGATTCACCCTTATTCCCTCACAAGTAAAATGTCTGCACAGCAAGCAGCAAGTTGGTTTACTTATCAGACATCACTTCTAACAACACATCACATACACCTTTATAAGGTCCTGATGAAGTGAAGACTCTACTGCTTATCCCTGAGCCACATTTGAACGTGTAACCCTCAGGCTCTTGAGATGTACTGTAGGCCAAAAACTTATATTTGTATTTTTACTGTGTCAGCGACAATGTATGCTGCATTTAAAAGTTAGGCTCTGTGGGGATTGTGAGACACCCTGTACTACTCATTAAAAAAAGGATTTTGCCTAGAGGTTCAAATAATTGGCCTTCAGATGCTCATTATGACCTTATTTTCAAAAGTGGGGAGCAATTAGAGAACAGCTGGTGGTCCACTGGTGACAGCTATAAATGTAAAATCTGCTGATTTAAACAGAGAACTGCTTAATGTCATTTGATTTATGTAGCATCTCTTTTGTCACAATGGGTGGCTCCATGCCATAAGGACTGAATTAGAAATTCCCAATAGGTAACCAGAAGTACAAAAAAAATCAGGTAAGCAATAAGCCCCTGAATAGCTGATTTGGGGTTTCCAGCAATATGCACTCCGTACATAATGGATCTCACCTGTGCCCATTAAAAATCCACAACATTTTTCATACTACATTACTGACTGTACTGAACACATTATTGGGCCTCAGTTATTTTAATTAAAGTTGTGCAGACAAAGTGAAGAACTTGGGCGGAATAAAAGTCTTACATTTTGCATATACAGCCATCAATTGCAGCGAGTGCATATATTGTTCATTTCAATTGCATATCTGTCCTGCTATATTATGTAACTGTGCAGTTTCAAAAGTTAACAACATGCTTATTATGCACGTGCACGCCACCAAGAACAGACTGAAGATGAAATGCAATACTTAATAAAATGTGTGTGTTTTAAAAATAATGCTTATATAAATGCAGCCATATTGATAATGACGGTCGTCAGTTATTTTGTCTCGTAGAATTGTGCACTGTACAGTGAGGAGAATGAATTGGAAGGTCACTGGATCAATATATTCTCTCGTCTCCGTAGCACCAATTCAAAACTGCGTTTTAAAAAAAAAACTACTGTACTCTTTTTTTGGCACAACCATGGGGTGTGACAGGGAGAGACCTCTTCTTGAATGTAAAGCGGTTGATTTAATTTATGCTGGGTCACAAGTCAAGGTCATACTTTTCAAGGCAAAAAAAAAAAAACATCTCTGCGGTCATATAGTAAAGGCATCTGATCAAACATTTCATAATTAGAACCATATCATTTGGAAGCATTGTGATATTCAAGATGTCGGCTTGGTTTTGCTAGCAAAACTAACTTCATGAGTGGCTGACCATAATTTCAGGTTTCGCTACAGTTAAGCGTTTGAAGGAAAAAAGGAAATGGCCTGGAAACAGGACAGTCGGTATTCCAATCTAAATTTCAGAGCCCTGGAGCAAAATTGCAGGGAGGTGGGATAGCTGTTTGTGTGCAGAGTTGTTTCTGCATGAGTCTGTGGCCTGGTGTTGGGAGCTAAAGAACTTAACATTCTCAAAATGATTAACACTGAAAGGGCTATAACTGGCTTCATTGTATCAGAATAATTTCATTGAGGTGACATTTTGACATTGCTAATTACTGTGTATTTACATAGTTATATAGTAGATACATGTGTACTTACACATAGTTACAATGTTATTATACATAGTTACTACAATGTACTTAACATGTACATCTTTTTGCACAATATACTGGCATGTAAGTACACAATTGTAGCAGAAAATGGTTACGGTTAGTTAGGTTTAGTTAGAGTTATGTCATGCAAAACAAATTACAAATTAAGAACATTATAACGATGCATAATTCAATTGTAATTCTCTGTAAGTACATATGTATTTACTAAGTAACTACTATGTAATACACAGTAATTAGATACAATTTAAAGTGTTGCCTTCATTGAAATACGAATTGCTGTGTCCAATAAACTCAATATTATTTTTTTTTTTTTTTTTTTTTGGATCAAATGTTTTTTATTGGAGATACAATAAACTCTATGTTATTTGTATCGTGTCATTACATTTGGTATGTTAGAAGGGGTTCAAAAAGTTAATAGGAGGGGAGGGAGGGTGGGTGGGAGTCTGCCCATTCTCTCCCTCCCTCTCTTTCCCTCCCTCAAATTCATTTCTGCTGGGATGTCAGATCAAGGGATGACTATACTCCATATTCATGATGTTGTACTGTACTGTAAATAAAAATAACATCTATATTAATTTGTTTGAATTTGCAAGATGATGCAGGAGGCACTGTAAAGACATGGCTATGTGAAAATTACACATAAGTCAACTAAAATAAATGTGAACCTCAACTTATAAACAGGTTCGACTAGTTTATATCCCAACTATGTCCTTTTTTGACTACAAATGATATATGTTATCACACTCTTGAACCCTAACAGTCCTTGGGCAATAAGTTTTAAGTGGATTTTTAGTCTGCAAGATATTTAAAAGACACTCAGTTCTGAACAAACGGCAAAAAGAGTCAAGTCTTTGAATCAAGTAAATAAGCTTTATTATTCTTCTCCCATGTGGAGTTTTAAAAGCAATTTGTAGCAAACAGCAGTACGCAAAATAACAATCTTTCAACAAAGAGAGTAAATTCAACAATTAAAGTTCATCAAACGATTTGGAGAGTTCAACACAAATATCAAGAGGCAAGCATATGTCTTGGAGGTTCAGAGATTGGACTCTACCCTCTGCTTGTTCTCAACGGGCTGGTGGACCACTTGTCATGCTATTATTCAATCAAGTCACTGTTCCTCTTTCTAAATGATCATTTCAACCACTAAACCAATTTTAATGGGCTCTGCTTAATATGGGCTTTTGTTGGTGCACTCTTTCTTCTTTCAAAATGCTGACTCAAAGTCAGGAGTAAAACTTCAACCGGAAATGGGATATGTTCTGGTGTACTCTACATGACCTGTTCCAAACCACATCCTTTGTCTTTCTCTTTCTGTAGGAAATTCTAGCTTTGGAATATGTTCTATTTTTTCACCACTTGCTATAACAGCTGTTCTGCTCAAACATAGGCAGGTCAGGAAAGTCAGTGCTTATGACATCGAAAAGAACCATTCATATGTATTTCTTCATCAAGGTCACAGTTTGTGAGAATGTAGAAAACAATTATAACAGGAGACAGGCTGGGTGTTAATTTATTAAAAACTAACACAAATAAAAATAACACAATCCCTGTTCATGTCCCTCTAAGTATACTCAATATAATTATGTTGGACACCATTTCATACGAATATTCATACAAAATATGTGAAACCAGAATCTACACTATTCCGGTTTAATTTGCAATAGGCAGCAATGGTGTAGTTGAGTCAGAACTTGCATAATAGGCAAGCTAAGTCACATGACTCACACTGTCTGATTTAGTCAATAGTCCTGTTGCAACGAAAGGAGCATTAGGAGCTTCTTCTATTACAAACGACTTCTTCAGGAAGCCTAAAATGCTGATGAAGACAACAGCAACAGAGCATCGACTACGACTGTGTGTAGGAATCAGACAAATGCATTGCCTATTATATGTGTTACTAGAAGTTCAGTATACAAATAAAATGTGAATTTGTATAATAATTATTGTTTACAAAATCAGTATTTTAGTGGGGTTCTTGTACCTTCAGATTTAGGACTACCCCACTAAACGCAAGGGATTTGAGTTCAGGGTTACACAGCCGAGTTATACAAATACATACAGCAGATTAGCCTATCTGTACTCTGTCTTCTTTTATAAAAAACAATTTAGGCAGACACTGAAACCAGGACTACAGAACGAAGAAGTGGAGCAAGAGATCCTGGGGAGTAAGAGAGAGCATCGACAAAACAGCTTGGAGCACACTTACAACACACACAACCCCAGTCTTTCCTGTGCTCAGTACAGCCCTCGTCAACTCAACCATTGCCATTGTTAAAGTACTTTAAGAAATTATGAAAAATAACCACAAACAGCAAAAGAATACAACAGTACCATGTGACAGTTGGACAAAAAGTATAATGTTCAGGCTCATGTTATTAAGCAGGCTTTAGTTACAGTTTCCTTTCGCTAAACCACAAAGAAATTAAATCTCTCTCATCAGCTATCGAAGGATGTGTTTAGACTCTGACCAGTTATTTTATCAGCATGTTATGGCTGAATATTCTTAAAAGCAGCACTTTACCCCCTCTATGTTAAATACAGGGCTCACTCAAGAAATGTAAACACAGGATTCTGGTTGCACAACAGGTACTGTCTCTACAAACAAGCTATTTCTTTGGTAGTAATTGCAGATTCCATGTGGATCATAGATTCTGTTTTAATAAATTCTACTGCATAGGCTGAATAGCATGAAGGTACTGTACATATACATAGAGTAGCCCTTTTTGTCCATGTTTGTCCACAGGCATTAAATTCCTTGATAACAATGCTCTGTGCCGGATAGTGGGATTTGCAACCATGTTCTCTCAGTCATTGCAAACATTTGCTTTAGCACTTTTCATGTATATGTAATCACATATATATGTCCTATATACAATGCCTCTGGTGGTCCGGGATATGTGGGAGGGGGTTGCAACTATATATATATATATTATATATATGACACCGATGTGTGTGTTATAACACACCAGTGTGTTTGATTGTTTGTATATATATATTATATATATATATACATATATATATATATATACATACATATATATATACACATATATACATATATATATATATTATATATATATATATGTACACACATATACATATATGTGTATATGTATATACATATATATATATATATACATACGTGGTATATATATACACACACACACACACACACACACACATATATATATACAGCACCAGTCAAAAATTTGAGTACACTTTTTCATAACTGACAATGATTTACGTCGTATATGTTTCTCTAAATACTTGAAAATGAAAACACATGTTACAATATACAAAACAAAACATAAGGAGTATCAAAGCAATGTTCAAGAAAATTTAAAATTATCTCTAAATCTAGGATTCCTCAAAATAGCCACCCTTTGCCTTAATAACAGCCTTACAAACATGAGGCATTTGGTTAACAAGTTTCAGCAGGAAATCATCTGACATGTCTTCCCAGCTCTTCTGCAGCAATCCCCTCTTCTGTCCAGTTCGTCCCATACAAGTTTTATGGGATTGAGGTCTGGAGACTGGGCAGGTCAGGTCATTGGATTGAGTTAGCCTTCACTTTCCTTCTTCGCCAGATAGTTCTTGCACAACTTTGAGGTGTGTTTCAGGTCATTATCTTGCTGAAGAATGAAGGACTGCCCAACAAGCCGTAATCCTGATGGAATGGCATGCCTCTGAAGTATGCTATGATAGCCATGCTGGTTGAGCTTACCCTAACTCTTCACCAGCAAAGCAACCCCAGACCACGACACTGCCTCCTCCATGCTTGACAGTGGGAACCACGCATGCAGAACTCATACGCTCACCCTCTCTGCGTCTTACAAATACTTGGCGGTTGGAGCCAAATATTTCAACTTTTGACTCACCGGTCCATAAGACTGACTTCCACTCCTCAAACGTCCAGTTTCTGTGTTTTTTGACCCAGGCAAGTCTCTTCCTCTTATTCTGCACTCTTAACAATGGTTTCTTTGCAGCAATTCTTCCAGTTAGGCCAGCTTCACGCAATCTCCTCTGAACAGTTGATGTTGAAACATCTCTACTTCTAGTAGCATTTAGCTGAGCTTGTATTTCAGGGGCAGTTAATCGCCGGTTTCACAGATTTGTGACTAAAATTGTTCTCTGATTCTGAGGTCACCCTTGGCCTGCCTGACCATGTTCGGTCCTCATGAGTGCCAGTTTCTTCAAATCGTTTAATGGTCTTGGCCACAGCAGTTACAGATACTTGCAAAGTTCTTGCGATTTGTCTTAAAGATTGATCTTCATTTCTTAAAGTAATGTCAGACTCTTTTTTCTTTGCTTAACTGAGCGTATTTTGCCATTTTCTGCTCCCTTACATTCAGGAATGACAAACTTGTGCCTATGTGACCTATATTTATAGTAATCATGGACCCTCACCTGTTAACAATAATTGGTGACAAAAGGTTAATTAGGTAACATGCTAGTTAACTCAGAGAACATCTACAAAGACACTTTTATACTTAGGCCAGTGTTCTAACACCGTGTTATACACATTTCAGACTTTTAACTGACTTGGGCTTCAGACTGAAATCCCCTTGCTTTGGGTGACCATTTCATTGAAATTGACAAGATTTACATTTTCATTTAAAAATGAAATTTCTGAATGCAATTCACTTATGATTATCAGCTTATATAAGTACATGTATCATAAAATGAAATATTAAGTGTTTATAGACAAGTTTATACAGTTAAAAGCATAGATAATCATGAAATACATGGTTTCAAGCAGGTGTACTCAAACTTCTGACTGGTACTGTATATATATATATATATATATATATATATATATATATATATATATATATATATATATATATATATAGCCCCCATTGTTTTGTTGTAGTATCCTTCCTTCTCTTTAGTAGACAGTTGCTAGACCATGGACATGGTGTAGGCCATTAAAAATATGAGGCCTAGTGACCAATTCATGTATCCTGTATCCTGCAATATACATGCCTCTCTTTACAGCTATGTCTGGCCTTCACTTGCACCCACAATATCACCAACATTTAAATACTAGCAGTCCATAGGAAAGGAGTGTGAAGCCGAGGAGCCAATGAGATACAGCAGCCAATGAGATACAGCAGCCAATGAGAAAAAGTATCAGTGGGGCTGTGGCAGGCTGGCGAGTGGATAGAGGCCCAGAAACAGTCTGCAGTTTTAAAAAAAAAAAAATAATAATTTTATTATAAATAAACAAAAATACAGGTGCACAAGGCCAAAACAAAAAATCTTTAAACACAAATAAAACAAAAAAACAAAATTCACAAAAATAAAGGTTTCCAGGCTGGGCAATGCCTTCACTGGATTCAAAACTTTCAAACTTTCAAAAATACCACAACAAACCATCAACCTGCTTCCTCAACTCCCTCCTCCTCAGAGGCCTCCTTTTATGTCAGGTGGCTGGGTGCTGATTGATCGTTAATGAAACTAATCATCTAATCAACCCCAGCCACCTGAACACAATGAACCTAGGCAGGTAGGGGAATTTAACCCCATCCCTGCCAGCCCGTCTCCCTCTCGTGGCGGAGGCGGCGACGACAGCAGCGGACCCTCGGGAGGCGACGGCGGCAGCGGACCCTCGGGAGGCCTAAAAAACAAAAAGGAGTCACCAGCAGCCCCAGGCGATGCGGAGCAGCAGGCGACCCCAGGCGATGCGGATGCGTCATCCCTGAGCGGAGCGGGCGTGGAATCCCTGAATGGTGCAAGGCAGGCATCCTTGGGCCATAGCTCCTCCCCTCTGGGCTCTCGGAGCGTCGGCTCCTCCCCTCTGGGCTCTCGGAGCGTCGGCTCCTCCCCTCTGGGCTCTCGGAGCGTCGGCTCCTCCCCTCTGGGCTCTCGGAGCGGCGGCTCCTCCTCCTCCCTCTCTGGCTCTCGGGACGACGGCAGCTCCTCCTCCCTCTCTGGCTCTCGGGACGACGGCAGCTCCTCCTCCCTCTCTGGCTCTCGGGACGACGGCAGCTCCTCCTCCCTCTCTGGCTCTCGGGACGACGGCAGCTCCTCCTCCCTCACTGGCTCTCGGGACGACGGCAGCTCCTCCTCCCTCTCTGGCTCTGGGAGCGACGGCAGCTCCTCCTCCCTCTCTGGCTCTGGGAGCGACGTCAGCTCCTCCTCCCTCTCTGGCTCTGGGAGCGACGGCAGCTCCTCCTCCCTCTCTGGCTCTGGGAGCGACGGCAGCTCCTCCTCCCTCTCTGGCTCTGGGAGCGACGGCAGCTCCTCCTCCCTCTCTGGCTCTGGGAGCGACGGCAGCTCCTCCTCCCTCTCTGGCTCTGGGAGCGACAGCAGCTCCTCCTCCCTCTCTGGCTCTCGGGGAGGCCGCTCACCCCTCTTTATTGGGGTGACCGGGGCATCTCCCATGTCTACCGCCGGGTAATTAACCACCATGAGGGCAACCTCTGGGAAGGATGCCGGGTGGTGTTGTTCCTTCCACTGTTCCCACCTCTTCCCATCTCGACGCCACAGCGTGTTGATAACTATGGGGAGATCGTGGACGAGGTCTGCCTCAGGGTGCATCAACCAGTCCCAGATCTCCTGGGACGGTGGTGAAGGAGGTAGTGGGGTGGCCCCTGATGCCCGGGGTGAACACTGCACCTCTTCCTGGGCCTGGTTGTAAGGGCATCCTGCCCAGTTGTGGCCATCCTCCTCACACCTGCCACACCAGTTTGCCGGTGGCACATCTGGGCAGGACCGCCAATGATGGTCCTCCTTCCCGCACCAGGGACACCAGGGGAAGAGGCTGGCCTGGTCCTCCAGCGGTGGCTGCAGCAGTTTACATTTCTTCAGCTGCTGCTTGTCCTGCCTTTGCCGCTGTCTGCTCTTCTTTCCCATGTAAAATAAAAAAAAAAAAAGATCCCAAAAATTCCACAAAAAAAAAAAATAATAATAATACTGCTCTGAGCCTCTAGGTGGCGCTATCCCACTCCTAACACCAAATGTGGCAGGCTGGCGAGTGGATAGAGGCCCAGAAACAGTCTGCAGTTGAAAAAAAAATATATATTTTTATTATAAATAAACAAAAATACAGGTGCACAAGGCCAAAACAAAAAATCTTTAAACACAAATAAAACAAAAAAAACAAAATTCACAAAAATAAAGGTTTCCAGGCTGGGCAATGCCTTCACTGGATTCAAAACTTTCAAACTTTCAAAAATACCACAACAAACCACCAACCTGCTTCCTCAACTCCCTCCTCTTTAATGGGAAGCAGAGGCCTCCTTTTATGTCAGGTGGCTGGGTGCTGATTGATCGTTAATTAAACTAATCATCTAATCAACCCCAGCCACCTGAACACAATGAACCCAGGCAGGTAGGGGAATTTAACCCCATCCCTGCCAATTTCTAAAGAGCAGAGCTGTGCTCTGCCACAGGGGCAAATGGACATCACAATGTTAGCTGTATTGGTCGGCATTTACCAGCTAGCAGTTAACATTCCTCAAAAAAAATAAAACATATGAAATAAGTAAAAACACACATTTAATAAAAACCGATGGAAGATGTAGTGGTTGTTACTCTGGCCTGCATATCCAATTGCAGTATGGCACTTGATATAATTGAGTTTGACATAGGCATTAGCCTTATGAAGGTAGTGGCACCAAGTTCAAAGAGGAGAGCTGTGGTTTAGCAGATACCACCCTCCAAACACTGTGTCTGCTAACAGAGCTGTTATAAATATCTTTCATCTTTAAAATTAGTATCTACAACACTTATACACATTTATTCATATATTATGGCTTAGCATCACTATACATTGCAAAAACAACACTGCCCATATGAGCCCACTTACTAGCTCTTATTGCAGTCTCTTATCAAACCACATTCTTTCTTGGTTAATGTAAACTTAAAATGGTAACTCTTTACATTAACTGTCTGTAATTACTGTGTATTTACATTGTAGATACATAGTAAAACTATACAAGAATACATTATGGCTCACTTAAATTATTTTAAAATAGCCATTGTCCGTATTACCGGGTCTGTACCAGAAAAAGCTGCTATGTTTTCTAACATTGAAAAGCTTAGGGACCATGCTTACAGAGTTCATAGCTAATGAAATAGCTCCATCAATCTTACATGTGAGTTTCTGTTACATATGTACTGTACAGCATGTTATTTTGCTGATATTTTCGTCTTAAAGAATGACATCTTTTACAACACTAGTTTTGAGAGGCTTTCAGTTTTCAGCTTTCCTCTCAGGTGGTCTGTTTTACTTGCTATTACTTTATGATTACACTCTGAAAGTGAAATTCTTTTCAAGGACTTGGTTACGAACCAGCAGTGACATGCTTTAAGGCTGAAAACACGGCACATAACCGAAAAAACATTTTTTTAGAACATGCTTCTTTCAAAACTGTATGACAGTTATGATTTCTGGAGTTATTTCATTAGCTGCAACCCCTTTAAAAGCACAGTGGTACTAACTATGTGAGTAAGGCAGTGAGTGAATATTAAAAATATTCAAATGCAGGGCTTTACTGTTTAATGAGGTTTGTTTTTAAAACAGCTGGCATCTCCCACAGAAATTTGTATTCCAGCAAACCACATGAAAGAAATCTCCATTGTACTGGATACATATGCAAACAATAACACAAGTTAGGATGACTCTGTCCTGTTAGTTCTGCCGCAAAGTCCTCTTAAACACAGTAGCCAAACTAAAAGAATGTGTTGTGTCTTTTGTGCTCTTCTTTCTGTTAATAAAACACACACACAAGGTTGTTTGCAAGACGCTGCCATTCAATTTTATTAAACTGCGTAGCTCCGAACGTTAACACCGAATGGATGTGACGTCATTAACTAACTCCGGAAACTATCATTGTATTATGGGAATACACTATAGAATGTCTATTAAAATAAAGTGGGTTTTTAAACTGGAGTCACAGGCTGAAAATCTCAATGGCTTTGTTTCTGTAAAGGTAAACTGCACAGCTGCAACCCCCTGGTAATCCCATCCCATCTGGATCACTACATGAGGCTGTGCTTGTATATTTTGCAAACTAAAAATATTTGCTTTCAAATCCAAATTGAATGACTGACTGTGGCACAACTCACTTAGGACTCAATTTAATGAAGTATATCTCCGTTATAGCATTATTAACATTCGTAAAACAATTCACTCTTCAAAGAAACAAGGGTAGCAGTAATTGATTCTCCCCAATCCCCACCTCTGAAACAGGATAAAAGCATCCACAAACAGGTCATTAGTGTTCGTTCAGCACTAAAATATCTATTTATGTCAGTAATAGATTTCAAACACATGGGTTTCTTTTTCTAAATGATTTGACAAAATGTTAAACATACTGGTTCAATAGCATAACCATAAAGAAAGTGGGAACTTTTTCAATATGATTTCTTACCACTAAGTAACATTATCCCACAATGCCCAAGAATACAAATCATATATGAATAAGCATTCAAATATGCAATAGCTTGTAATGGTATTAAATATTCATTTTGTGATAGTACGGCTTTATTTAGAAGTGTGCTGAGCATTGAATTAGGTAGTTTTGCAAAGTGTAGAGAGAGAGGGGTTTTTAGTTTTCAAGGAGCTTTTGTTTGCTTTACAAGCGTAATAAATCTTAAACACACTAACCTGTTTAACATACCCTTGTTGAAAAGGATGGAACAAACATATATTTTTAATATATGGTAGAAAAGTATGATCCTTATACTTTTCATATATAGAAATTGGCCCATTTTTATATATTTAAAATATATTTTAGTCTGCAATCCATATATTTATTTTATATGGATTAAAGACTAATGAAAATATATATGGTGCCCCAAATATATGGATTACAGACTAAAATATGTTTTGAATATATCCCACATATTTCAAATAAATAAAAAAGGGGCCATTTTCTATATATTAAAAATATAAGGATCATACTTTTCTACCATATATTTAAAAATGTTTTTTTTTTTTTTTTTCCATAAGGACGACTGTTTAGAGGATATGTAAATATAAGTTAAACAAAATAACCAGTTAAGGAAGCCATATTTGCTTATTTATTTACAGCAATGAATTAATATGTGTTTAGAACAGAAAGTAAAATATAAGTGTGGTAATGCTAAGGTAAATATAGGTGAGCATGTTTATCATCCCCACATGCTGTAAAAAAAAAACGCAAAAACAAACAAACAAAAAAAAACCTTTTTAAAAGATTATGTCACCACCTAGTGGTATCATAAAAATATAAAACATTAAGTTAATCAGTAGTCATTCAAGTAATATGAAGGTCAATAGTTACACTAACTTTGGGTTGGTACCACAAACGACTTCCAGACTGCCAGATGGGACAGATTTACTAATCTGCAATACGTTTGTACAACTCTCCACACCCCCCACACCCCCCCCAAAAAAAGATACAATTCTGTGTTTAATTAAATTAGTTTAATGTTTTACCAGGAAAACTTAATTGAAACATGCTTTCAGTGTGCGTAAGTACACATGGATATGATTTTACTATAGCATGTTACAGTGAGCTTTAAATTAAAGGGCAATAAGACAATAATATTGTACTTATAAAGAAGAACCATGTTGACGTTTTGCCTTTTATATAACTGATGTCTCAGACGTAACACCTGTATAAATAACGGTTATTAATCATGTTAACTGATATCTCAGTCAGTCCTGGTCTGACTTCAGTGACAGCACCAATACGGAACATTAGGCAGACTTACTCAAACACCATTATGATGGATGAAAGCTACTTAAGACAAGGCTGTTTTTTCTACGCAGTCACTGGGTCATAAAAAACTGCCATCATTTTCCTCATCTGGCCAACCAATGCCATTACCTTCAGTGTCCTTTGGCAAAGAATACGGCCTGTAATATATGGTAAAGCTGACGTTTGGATATGAAAACAGTGATACAATGAGATCTATCTGTCTTTGTTTTATTGGGTCCCCATATGCGTAACCTTTTTTGGAGACACAAATTCTAAGTAGGGTTATAGAAAATTGACCACATATAACAAAAAACAAACAAAAAATCTAATTATGGTTCAAAATACAACACTAAAGAAATACTGTATCACACAGACAATACTCTCTTGTGTATTTTCTATATTGTCAGTAATAACTTTTTTTTGTAAGCTCTGAACTTCTTTATCCCAGACAGAATGTTATTTTCCCTGTTCTAGACCAAGGCTTCAAACTCAGTGTCTTACTTCTCACAGTAACTACATTCTTAGACCATGTTTCTTTCAGTTTATCCTGCTGCCACACTATAGAAACAGACTCACAGCTTCACAGCTCATAAAAACTTTTGGAGAATGTTTTTTTTTTTTTACAACGGTATACTGCTGAAATTGAAAGTTGAGGGATTTCATATAGGTTTGTTTTCAAGAGAAATAGCACCATCTAGTGTAAAAGAATAAGAACTGCAATTTATAAATACATTGGTTGCTCCTTTGTAGTTTCTGATATAAGAGGGTTTCTTTCTGACAGAATGTGAAGCTGTATTAATTGCATTATCAGTGCACACAAGCCACAAAACTGAACTGCTGCTATGTCTTGAAAATTGCAGTCAAACAACATAACCACCAGCGACTCTGCAATGACAGGCTCTATAAATGGGTCTAATGTAAAGTTTGTATTGGCCACCATTCAGGAACTCAGGAGGTAGCCTATTTGACAACTTGGAAACATCCATCTATCCCCCAAAGTGTCTTCATTTAGTCAAGCAAATTGAGACTCCATTCTATACAGAACTGTAGAACTCAAACAGGGGCCATAACATTCTGTGAGTTTCCACTGATTTGATTTAAATGTACAAAAAATAAATAAATAAATAATAAATAAATAAATAAATAAATAATTGAATACTGTAACAAATCTATATATCTGCAATAAAACAACTTTCAGCATACACAAAATGTTTTTATTTGCTATTTGTAATACTATTCATTTGGATGTGATTATAATGCAAATACAGACAGTGTTACTGATCACACTGTATATAATAAAGTTTGTCATATTTGTATTTATAGAATAAGCCTCACCACTGTATGCTTATATTACTCTTGAAGACAACTCCATTTGAGATTTTGGTTAGGCACTGAATACAAATATAAGTAACTAAGTAACCCATATTTCACATGAAGAGTGGCCATGATGCTCTCTCCCTTTTTGATGTCTTTTTACTTTAAAGAGCAGGTCATGTACAAGCTGGTAAATGCAGACAGCTTCACAGAGCACCCTGCAACACAAAACAGCTGATGTTTCTAAAGGAAAGAAGCTCTTTTTGTTGGAGTGGTTTTCTTAGGGCAAAAGGGTAAAGAAAGTAAGCCATAGAGACGTGTTACCCCTAGTCAGACAGACCTAGTATGCATAAACAAACAACGCGAACCACTCTACCTACACAAATGTCTTTGTTAACATTTACTTCACTGAACATAGAGTGATGAATGCTCATGGCCCCACCAAAAACAGGAGCACCAAGGCCAAGGCAAACAGCACCAAAACACTGGTGTTTCAGGCCCGCAGTTATATGACCTCCGAGTTCCCTGCAGCTCTTTCACAAACAGAATGAGACTCTCACAAAGTCAGGAAATTGGACATTCCCGAGGAAACAAGAGGAAGGCAGCATAAAACAGAATGTACTTTCTATACTTAAATTTGTTTGAAAAAAGCATAACATTGTTCAAATAAAGGATGGGAGTCAATCTGACCTGAATACCCCCCCAGCCACACCCTCATGTTGATTAAAAAATAAATTCTCAAAATTAATGTGCAGTTGTACCGAGACTCCAATTGAATGATTGATTAGCAATCGAGTCTCGGTAGAACTGCATAAAAGCAGCATGTTTTCACTCACTCAAGGTTGTGTGTTCAGGAGTGGAGAACGGGAGAGAGAGAGAGAGGGAGGAGAAATGTAAAGTAAAATATAATATCAGTTGTTATGAGTGCTGGAAGCACCAGCACCGTACTTGTTTTGTGTAGTGTTCGTCCACCCTGTTTTGTTAGTGTCTACTTGTTTTGTTTGTCTCTTTATTTTTGGCGTAAAGTGCCGCGTCCTGTGTTTTTTGTTACAATCTTTTTATTTTCTGTTTGTTTACTTATTAAATGCTGAGGACAAGCAAGCACACAGCTTCACCAAAAACCCACGTCTGTGTATTGTCTCACTTCTTCCTGGTCCATGACATCACCACGCACCTGCGCACTGCGACCATCCTGCCACAATGGATTACAGACTAAAATATGTTTTAAATATATACCATATATTTTAAATATATAAAAAAGGGCCAATTTCTACAAATGAAAAGTATAAGGATCATACTTTTCTACCATATATTAAAAATGTATGTTTGTTCTATAAGGGATCTGATAAATATTAATTATTTAACAGTCACAAAACAATGTGTATATTCCAAAATGGCTCTTTATTTAGAACAGAAGGTGAAACACCATAATCAACATCAAGATCATTCAAGATATAAGCATTTTGGCATCCAAGTGGTGTCTAGCGGCTCTCCAGAAAATGCATGGATATCAATATTTTGCGTGTAACTGGCATAAACTAGGTCTGAACCTTGTGGTCTTAATAATAGATGACAAAAATGATTTGCTTTTAAACAGACTTTTAATTTCACCCGTCCAAAAGCAAGTGTACATACAAAGCAATGCAGCATGATGTCCAACTGTCACAAACAACACATCCCGGCAATCCATTAGTACACATGGGCCCAGCCTTTGACAGAAATGTTTTAGTATGAGGTAATAAATGGTACTTGGCATTCTTTAAACTTTTGACATGATATGCGCAAACGATTATGTCTGTAGTGATGTTTGGGTCTGGGAGCATGAATATCGAATGAAAGGATTGTGTCTCACGAAGATCTGACTGAAATCATAACATCAGCAGGTTTAAAACAAATTTAGATACACAAGCTGTATACTGTACAGTAAACTGGAGTTACAAAAACACCAGCAACTGCAGGTGTGATGGCTTACTATTTTATTAGATGAATGACGCTTCTGGCTTGTGCTAAAGAGCAGTGTAGTTTATAAGAGCTAACAAGTAATTGCTGTAAAAAGATTACTGTAATTATTTCCCAGGCAGTGTATTTGTTGACTTTCCTTGTGGCTGGGGTCCTGTTAGCACAAGCCTGAGGAAGCATTTCCACATCAGAACGCATTGCAGGGATCCGTATTCCTACAATATCTCGTTCAACATGATCATGATAACTTTGATATTATTTATCAACAACCAGCGAGTACAATCTTTTGAAGATATGTTGATTCTTAACTGCAAAGGGTGCACTCTATGACAAAGTGAGTTTGTTGTTTCACCATTCAGAAGAATAAATGCCTGTTTATAACAGGAAACTCCACAGCTGCACAACACAATGCCTTGAGATTTACAGTCTGTATTTTATTTTTAAAATAAGAAAATATTGTAGGCCTGCAGTTAGCCTAATCTCATATATAAGCATTGTATGTGTATCATTCATTATAAACATAGTTGTCAATCTTCATGTTTTAATAGTTTCACAATTGATTTGACTGTTCATGTCTAATAAATACCTAATATTGCTTCTGTTCAAATCTTGTTAAAATGTTTAATATTTTTGATATATTTCAAAGTAGCACTCAAATCTAAAAAATATGTAAATATGGTAAATTGCAAAGTAGGTTAGCAAAACTAAATAAAAATATAATATATATATATATATATATATATATATATATATATATATATATATATATATATATATTTTAAAATTGCAAGTAACGTTTGTCATGAAACGCTTCTAAACAGTAAATGCTACAGTAAAAATGTATTTTTTCAAATACAAGTACACACTAGACCACAAAGCACCAATTTTATAAGTGAAACAACACAGATACTTTTTAAAGTAACTTTACTTTAACTTCACTAGACTTATGCATTTAAATGTTCATTTATTAAGAAAGTAGTACAACTTATTTACAAAAAAAAAAAAACATAATACCGTAAAGGCGCAAAGGTGTATAAAATATTAGTTTGTGCCTTTCCATAGGCTCTCTTGGCAGGCCTTTCTGTTTTTTGTTGTTTTTGTCACTAATAGAAGATCTGCCTTTTTCACAGCTAGCCAATCAGAAGTAATAGGGTGGGGTGTAAACATTCCCTAGTTCAGCTATCTCGGAAACAACAGGTGAAAAGTGAAACAAAGCAAAGCACTAGCGTAATATGCTTTATAAGAACGCATTCCAATTCTGATTATTACCTAATTTAAAATATAGAAATAAATAAAAGTCTTGAATGTCAAAAGTGTGGACTGATATTTGTTTTCTGACTGGTTCACGTGAACTGATGTTGAGCTGCTCTGAGTCCGTGCCTGGGCCTTATGAGTTAGGATATTTTCTATGCCCAGTTTATGATGCTACTTCACACGCAATAGTCTCCTGGAATTTACTTGTATTCTTTCAGTTCCCAGTTCAACCATGCATATGTGATAAAAAAAGTGTTAATATTTTGCTGAAAAACAAATGTGTTACAAATTGCAATAACATGTATGGTGATGCATTTTTCATTGCTTCCCTGAGCATCCTTCAGTAAAAAATGAATCCCAGGAATGTATATTGCATCATGTACAAGAAAAAGTCTCTTCAGAACACAGCTTTCGGGTTCTAATGTACTGGTAGTTTTTCCCTGCCATCAGCTGGGCTACGATTTCAAACAGAATTGCTTCATGTTGACTGTGAGGTTTAGCAAGGTTGTGTAAGTGTTGCTCCATGGGAGTTAGTGATTTGCCATCTGGGATCTAAAAAACAATACAAGCATTTGTAAGTTTTCAAGAGAAGATGCTTGATCTACTAAGTGAGGTGGACCAGTGAAACTGGACTGGAACCAACAAAACATCCTCTTCCTTTTGTGTTTCATCACCTCTACCCCACCTTAGAGCAACTGTGGATTTGTGTTCAAACCGTTAGCCTCGGACCTTGGCTACATTAAAAATCTCAGACTCCTGCTGGCGATTGCAATTGGAAAAAGTGACGATACAGAGGTGCACAGACAGCCTCACCACTGTTCCTTGCTTCAGTGTTAAATAACCTAATCCTCTACCAACTTGTAAGGAACTGGTTTGATGAGTATAAACAGGTTTGCATAGCATTACCACAGACTGGAGTGCTCGAGTGAATAACATTACCATAGACTGGAGTAATAATAATAATAATAATAATAATAATAATAATAATAATAATACTTGCCTTGATTTGATCCAACCATGCCTTTTCATCCTCACTCATATCCGTTATAAAAGTTTCTATAGAACACAATGTTAAGCGACAGCATTAGGTATTTCAAATGCAAATTAGTCAGGATATTTGCAAAATACCATATTTTGAACTTTGGTTAGGGCATTTTTGAGAGTAGCTATTGATATGCTATTTTGACATGTACCAGTACATACAGAGGATGAAGGTCATGGTGATCTATTCAATGATGTATGCTAACTATGTACACAACAGTTTAAATGATTCAAACATGTTACTGAGTTGATTGCACATTAGCTTGTTACTTATACTATTTGACTGGTAATACTGCAAGTAGCCACTGGGTGGTGCTGTTGGTATTCATATTTTATACATCTAAGTTATAATAACATGACAAACGCACTTTATATTAAAAGTACTTCGATATTACAGAGTTAAGAACAACATCAACTTTGTAAACTGTTTATTTAAAAACAACAACAATAATAATCAAGTTATTACCTGTAGATTCACAAGACGTGTGCATCTCTGTATTTTGTTTTCACACTGTGCAGAGAATCCTAAAAATAGACATCCGTTTACCAACCTTCAAGAGGAAGCACAAAATTATAAACTTTTTGTTAAAAAAGTGTAGTTATTTTAAAAATAGCGTTTACTGTTTTCATATGAAATGACAGTTGTATAGGGTTATAATCTTTTATCAACACGCATCTGCAATTTTTACTTATTGTAACCTTTCTTAGAAAGAAAGGCAGAATTATATGATACATTTTCAGTGCACAATTAATAGTATCAATGTAAACTAAGTTTAGCACAAATATGATATGCAATATTTGGACAGTTCTGAGTCTAGTAGGTACACCAGGGATTTTCAGCTTTTTTTTATAAACTACTGCTTCTGTCTGGAGTTTCCAGCTCATGTTCCCTTTACAATTTCCATTCGACAGAATGGTACCATAGTACCACAATAAAGGGCAGCATATTCTGAGTAACACACACACACACACACACACGCGCGCGCGCGCAATTGAATTGACGCATGCGTACAGGAGGAAAGTACGGACGTGATAGATTCAGTTTTGTTGTTTGTTTGTTTCCATATGCTGTACACTTTGAGCTGCTAAACAAAAAATAAATATTTATGCACAATGGTTAAAAGATAATTTAAATTCAAGATCATTATTTTCTTTTACTTTCATTTTTATGTGTGCATTGCCCCTGCGTACCCCCTGACCCTTAGAAGTGCTGCGGTGCACGAATTTAATATAATTTAAAAAAAAAAAAAAAAAAAAAAAAAAAATCCATGCTAAGGAAATTCAACGGAACAGCTCCATTACTGTATATTGCTTTGAAGTCTTTGCACTGGTTCAAAAGATTGACCAATTTGTTCACTTGCTGTTGCTATACATGTGCCAGTAATCAAATGCATTTATTTTAAATATAATTAAGTTAAAGCTGACTTTAATATGGTACATGTTTTAATAGAGTGATAGAGACAAAATACTTACCTTTCGCATTTGTAAAATGGCTAAATGCAAATGATAATAACAAAAAAAACAACCCAGTAAATTCTTGTATTAATCTTGTTCGACTCAAGAGAATGCACACCATTTCTGAGAAATCAGCAAACAAGTAATAAACAAAAGTGAAAATGACACCCCGAAAGTGAGACTGTTATGCAATACACTTAACTGGCTTTCTGTCCGTGGAAGTTAAAAAAATACGAGACAGATTTAACAGTCTTTATTTACTGTGGTGCAGTGTGCATCGATTCCGTGCCGATCAACGATATCGGGGTGTCCAGACCAATCCACGATTCTGGAGGGAGGAGGGGGGCGCTTGATGGGGGCAGGAGCGGGGGCTAATCTTTTGTAAGTGTATACGGGGAGGAGACCCATGGAATATAAACTAAGAAGCTCTAGCAAAAGGATATCAATTGTTACCATAGCTTATTTCTCTGTACACAGTACCCAGACTTGGAGAATGTAACACACAATATCATAAAAGAGATAGGGAATACAAAACACGAGCCTGGATGTGAACCTGACAAAAATATTTCTGTGCAATACACAGCTCCATTGCTTACTGCAGTGGATGCAATAGTTTAATGTTAATGCAATGAGCTCAACATTTAAAACAGTTTCACCTTACCCATAACAGATAACCAAAAACCTCTGAATGTACTGCAAGTAGAGCAGTAGCAATCCGTGCCTTTCTTTTAAACTTGCAATCAAGGGGCATTTCACATTTTCAAGAATAGACTTTCAAGAATTTTCAAGAATAGGTATGACACTGACTGCAAATAATTACGTTACTCAGGTCCTGTATTTAACATGACATTCTTCACCTCAGGTGACACATTAAGTAAGAAAATAAAATGAAAAAATCATAAAAAATACACAACTTATAAAACAAATTAATTTAATATTAAGCACCTTTTTTTTTAAAACTATCAGGTGGTGCAAGTCATGGGCCCAGTTTCTTTTCTTGCTGTCGCTTCAACTACATGAACGTCACACTACTGACAATGACTAGGAGTAGCTTTGACATCGGGGCTAACCAGAGATTCGATAATGTTTTGTTGGATGGACTTTCCTCCTGTCCGGCTGCCTAGTAAAATGATGACATGATATGAGAAATGTCTTTTTCAGTGGAGACCGCTTGATGTGTGTGACTAAATCTTTCTACAGTATATAGATAAATGCACTGTAATATTACATTAAAATAACAAACATAAATATTACATTTATTACAGACACAAAGCAATAATAAATTTAGATCCCAAAAAAAGCAAAAGTGTTTTTTTTTTTTTTTTTTTTTAATTTCATTTCCATGGTGTTCATTCCTGCTGGGATAGCCTTAACATGCAAGACATCTTAAATCAGACTGGCAAGAAATCACATATTATTCCCAAAACATCAAATTACAAACAAAATCTTTGCACTACCCAAATCCCTTACCAAAATATTCTTAATTAGTTACAGAGGCAAAGCATACAATTTGTTTAAAGACAAAAGAAAATATTTTGGCAGAATGAGGTTCTCTTTCCTTCATTTTCACACAGATGTTTGTGAAATCACTTCGTGAAGAAAAAACTTATTGTAGGACATTCTTGTCACATGACATCACTGCAGTGCAAATGGTTTTATTTCCTCTTATCTTGTATCTCGTTACCTGGAAGTTGTTTGGGCGTTTCTAAAAAAAGTACAAAGTCTACTATTACAGAGACAACAAGATAAGCAAAACAGACACTAAAATAATTAATTTAGGGACAACACGGATTTCAGCTAAAGCAATGGATTGATGGAAGGCTCGATCCTGATGAGCACACTGCCTCAGCACTTTAACATCCAGTTTCTTTAGAAGTCCTCTTCTGCATTTCTGGTACGGGAGACCTTGAGCTGCTGGAGCCTCTCGATGCATTCAGAGACAGTGCGCTCGCCGTGAACCTTATTGTCTCTGGTACGTACATTCACGGTGTTGCTGCTCTTCTCCTTCTCACCAACAACTGCAAAACAAGTGGCATCCAGTTAAAACTTACTTTAACACATAACTAGGCAGTGCTTGAAATGGGGTGGTACTCACCAGTACCTCCACTTCTCAATTTCAAATATTTGAGTCCCGCCACCTCTAAATTTAAAAGCATTTGAGTAGCACTTTGGCGTTTATCACTGACTATCTGCCCATTTCTTTTCCAAACTGTGAGCTGGAATTATGTGACTTTCCAGTTGTTACTTTGTTGTCCCAGGAGCAGCTGCAAGATTTACATCACAGCAGAGCATAGACTGCAATTCCCAGAGTCCATTAGAAAACAACAAAACACTCTCAGAGTGTATTGCAAAACCAAGCGTGGGAATTTATTTTGAATGGTCCAGGTCACAATTAGACGCAGTAAGAGAGCGAGAGAGAGGAGACAGACAGCTGGACAGGGAGACACACCTTTTCACACCGAGCCGAGATGTTTGCATTCACATATTGTACATCATATACAAAAGTAGTAGTAGTATGTGTAGAAAAATTAAAAGGCAACCGCAGTTCAAAAAAAAAAAAAAAAAAAAAAAAAAAAAAAAAAGGCTTCATACATGTTTTGTTATGATTTTTCATTTAAATGATTTAAAAAAAAAAAAAGGAAGCCATTGAGTTAAAAAAAAAGCCTCTGGTAGATTACAAAATGATTAATTAAACTTAGGCTAGGTAGTTGTTATCTTAGTATTTTTTATATTTTTTTATTCTCTATTAATTAAATTACATTAATTGAAAAAGTCAAGAGAGAACCAGACCGTTTTTTTTTTTAATATTTTGGTTTAATATAAAGTAGCTGGCTAATGATCCTATTGAAGTAGGCTACAATATATCTTTTCATTAACAAGCTGTCTTTGTTCTTTGTTGAAATTAATGTTCAGCTTTTATATTTGGTTGAAAACTACTCATTTAATCAAACCAAGTAGTGCAAGAAGTTGCTTGTATCGTTCATGACATTTTTCAAATCAAATAAGCTTATTTGTGTATAAAAAAATGAGTTGCAGCCAGTGTCCACTTACTTAAAGGCACTCAAACTGAAATCGTAAAGTATTTTAAAAGTAGGCTACAAAACGTTGCAATTGACTGTTTAATAATAACTTTAAAACGTTACAGATAGTATTTGAAAAATATGTCAGTAAAAACAGATTTAAAAAGTAGGCCTCTTAAACAAAATCGAAATGTAACATTTAATATTTTTCTTTATAACTTGTTTTTATACATGCAATGCTAATACACAGTATTTCTTTTTCTTTTTTAAAATGACCATATTGGTCATTGCAGGTCTGTGACCAAGAACTGTGCCCATTAAATCATAATATTTACTTTTTTTTGCTGTCTGACTGGCTTTGTTGTTATGATCTTTAGTTTTTTTGGAATCCTGTTTTATTTCTGTTATTTTTTCAGAACACTTTCGCGTTGTGGTTTAGTCCCGTATTTCTCAATTCCTGTGAAATCTTTTGGTAGACTTGTTTCGGACAATACGAGTTAACCCCGCCCCCAGCCTTGCTCAGCACTGAGCCAGTACCAGATATCTTGCGAGGCCAGAGTTTCACGGTTCCGGCTCGGTTCGGCTCAGCTCAGCTCAAGTGTGAAACTAGCCGTAAACTGAGGGCTTGGCTCGGCTCCAGTGCGCAAGTGTGAAAAGGAAGAGAGCTGGGCAGGGAGAGGTGGAAAGGTAGCCTGAGAGTACTGCCACTTTTCTTCTTCCCATTTCAAGCACTGTAACTAGGGAACTTGTATAATCCCACGATCACTAGCAAAGACAAACAAAAGGAAAAATTACCACCGCAAAAAGTTCCATCTATTTGTTTCAATCTGACAATGTATTCCCCTATTTCAGAGAGATAAATAATTCTGAAGCAGGCAAATCCTATAAACTGCTGGCCACTTTATAAGGACCAGTCTCTGGGGCTTGGTACACCCTAAATCTCTAACAAATTTTGCAGTTTACTTCAGCATCCTTTAAAAACAAAACAAAACAAACGTATTTGAACTTGAATATTATATTAATTATCGTATCCGCCACCTACCTCTCTGCACCAAGTGTATGAAATATTAGAAACTGAAATACTGTTTTTCCACTGGCTTGCTTTACTGCGCACTATGGCATTCACTCCAGCAGGCTTATTATTGGAGAGAACAGTGTTGCAGAACTGTGCTGTGAACAAGATGCAATACACCGGAAATTTACTGGCCACTTCATGTGTTACTGAAATGAAATCATGAGCGCTTACAAAGGAATCTCCCTTACCCAGAATGAAGTTATACTGTGCCAGCTGTGCATTTCGTATCTTCTTATTAAGAGTGCAGCCTGGATCCAAGTCAACATCAGTCACCAGGTGACCATCGTGAAACTGTTGACGCACCTAGACATAAGAAAACACCAGAGAGAGTAATACACCATACGATTTTTTTCTAGAATTATTTAAAAGGAATAACATTATTCTACCACAAACTGGCCTCAACAACGTATTATTTATTATGCACAACCTTTACTAAAATAGATTAATTTCACTTGTTTAAAGGAAATGTAGATTAAAAAAACTAAAATCAAAGGATCAAGCACTCACTGGAAATTAACAAACTTATAACCATTTTATTATATAAGCGTATCAAAAAGTGGTGCATGAAAAATAAATCTTAATGTTGGAGGGTACTTCTGAAGACCTTGGCAAGAAGGTGTGTAATATCTTAAAAAAAACAAAAAAAGACTGCAACATTTTGCACTCAGTAAGTTTTTGTAGGTTACAGTGCAACTGGTAATTTACTGTATATATATGCTTGATGTGTTTTTAATTATTTTTTTATTTTAGACATGGCATTTGATTTACGGAAGAGCAAATGGGCAGTACAGCTCAAAAGAAACGTCAGATTACGTCACTAAAAGAGATTACTTGCAATTCTTGCAATACAATTTCACCTCACTAGCAAACATGTAATTAAATTGATTGCAGAGCAGATGATTAATCAATAGAAAACGTCATATATACAGTACACACAAACACAGTATATAGATATAAAACACACTGAGCAAACAATCATGGGAATTTTTATTAGTTTAATAGACTGTACCGCTTTTGCGTAGTCTTCACATGTGGGTCCAACTGGTATCACCATCACCTGACTCGGAGATAGCCAGAGAGGCCTGTTCACGGAATACACAATCATAACATGTTGTTTCTTACAGATCACATTCCCCATACAATACAACAGAACACTACAGGCTCTACTTTGAAGCAAGTGCAAATTCAAAAAGCACATTGAGAAAATATTTAAAAATAAAAAAAACCTGTAAATGGTATAAAGCTATCAAGAAACAACTTAATTGGGAACAGATTTCTCTCTGTAACTTCTTGGTAATTTTTAATAATTGTATTCCTCTCAAATAAAAAAAATTAAAAAGCCCTGTGTTTGCACTTTTGTACAAGGCCCTAAAAAGCCACAACTGAGCGCACAATACCATTTGCCCCCATAGCTTTCAGTCAAGATGGCGATCATCCTCTCCACAGACCCCAAGATGGCACGGTGGATAATCACAGGCCTCTTCTTGTCATCTCCATCATTGCTGCAGAAAAAATTTAAAAAGATGCAGTAGCAATACAATGCAATGCAGAATGTAGATGCAATTACGTACCACTGTACTGCACCATTCTAAAATGACAGGTCTCAGGATCACTGATTCTGTTATTTACAGGAGCAGTATCTCTTAAAGTACATTCTGTTTTCAAATCTTACAATTCAACACTCTGTAATTAAACCACACATTAGGAACATATCATTGGGAGGAGCTGGAAAATAACCGTACCTCACATAGGTAAGATTAAATCTAATTGGAAGCTGGAAATCCAACTGGATTGTAGCACACTGGTGGTATCGTCCAATGGCATCCTTGATTTCAATATCAATCTGCACAAAGAAAGACCCTTTATTCTCAGAGAACATTAAACACATTTCTACATCACAGTATTATGAACACCCCTGTATCATAGCACCAAAGCCACAACAAAAATTTAAATTAATATTTAAACCGTTATATAAAATACAAAAGTAAGTTTAATGTGGTGGCATTGAAATCTAACGTATTTACTACTTCTTCCAGACAATTGTAGGGTACAAAAATGCATTTTGTTAGTGACATAAACAATAAATGGACTGTAAGACTACACCATACAAATCCCACATTAAACTTTCCAGAAACACAATTCCCTATGCATGTAGCAGATAAGGATGTGCACAGCATCACAATATGGAACAGTAATACACATTTATGTTTATGCACACATAACATTCTCTGGATGTTTGTGCAGCTTATGGGACATAACATTAATGCTGATGGAAGGTTAAAGATCTGGAATTAACAGGCTACATAATTGAGTGAATTACTGCCTAAGCAGACTGTAACAAATAACGATTATTTGACAACACCATCCCACAAAAATGTATCAAGTGTGTTAAATATGAGCAAATATATAAACAGACCATTAAATGAGCTATTAGATTAATAGTACACAGCAATCTTTGATCTCATGCTGTACACGCAAATTAACTGGACTTACCTTTGGTCCATAAAATGCTCCATCACCTGGGTTAAGCACCCATTTCTCATTCATTCAGGCTGCTTTCAAGTTGCTAAAAGCACATTGAGAGGGAAAGCAGACATTTAGTGAAAATAAACCTTTGGTCCATAAAATGCTCCATCACCTGGGTTAAGCACCCATTTCTCTCCAAATTCATTCAGGCTGCTTTCAAGTTGCTAAAAGCACATTGAGAGGGAAAGCAGACATTTAGTGAAAATAAATTTAAAAAAAAAAATAGAAGCTTAATAAACCAGCACCTTTTTATATTACAGGAATGCTGAATGGGGCAAGGTGCCACAGTAAGAAAAGGTCAGAAGTAAAATTTAAATTTGGTGGCCTCTTGTGCCACTCATCAGCACCATGTCTGAAAACACTAAATTCACATCCACCAAAAACGTAAACTGGCTTAAAAGAATAACCTTTTAGTACTAGGGATGGGCACGTGTAATTATTTATATGAATAAATCAACTGGAAAATTGTTCATCGGTTAGAAAATTCCTAATCATATAAATCAGAGGTCACAAAACTGGTATGCAGGTATACAAGCGAACTATGGGTGGAGATTTCAAAAAAAGATATTCAAGTATACCAAGAATAATAGTTTTGAATACCCGACCTGTAATTACTCATAACAGTGACAGGTCCTGAGAACGTATTAACAGCAACTACATATAGGGACGCATAGATCCACTTTTTTAATTTTACAATTAAAAAGTGAACTTAAAAAAAAAAGCTGCATCACATCGCAGATCACTGCATACACTGTGGCGAATCTGCAATTAAGAGAATCAAACTAGGTTTAAAAAATTTAAAAAAAGGTCTGTCTATGTAATATATATATATATATATATATATATATATATATATATATATATATATATATATATATATATATATATAGGAACATACTGAGTTTTGCACATCGCTCTTTATATGCAGACAGTTTAATCAAATAAACAGACTATCCTTTAAAAGACAACTTCTATTTATGCAACTAACTTTTTCTTTTTACAATAGCAATGCCACGGGAACAGATTATGTCTTTACTGCAGTTTAATAAAGAAGCAACATATTGTATAGGCTATTAAACACATTTGCCATGTTTTTTTTTTTGGTCATTCTTTTTGCAATTACATTCAATTTACAATAAAGAAAATCCACAATCTACAGTAATTTTACAGTGAGCTAGCATTTTTTCAATTTTACAAACAATATTTGTGTTTTTATGTTAGAATACCAGTCATGCTTTGCCACCGTATCAAATGAAACCTTGACAAAGTTACAGCCTAAGCATACAGTTTAAAATCAACACTTCACTTCCCAGTGTACGCAGGGCTCACACAGATCAGGTTATACGCCTCACGCAGTCAATGCAGAGCTGCTTCCTGCTTCGTTGGGTCACGGATGATAATTATCAATAATAATTTTTCAAACGAGATACATTTATGGCTGCAAAAACATTACAGTGATTACCGATAGTATCGATTATTGTTCCAAACCTGTTCCCTAGTTGATACCCATGCATCCTAAATGTATCAATGTTAAAGTGAAAAACAAATTACTGTATAAACACTAATAATGAAACAACAATATAACAGTATGTTTGAAGTATACCTTCTCAGCTTGGTCCCATACTGCAGTGTCACCAAGGAACTTCTCAGGGCGAGTGGATAGGTTGAGTTTGAATGTGAATCCAAACACATCATAGACAGCTCGCAGGAAATTCAGACAGCCCTTAATCTCGTCTTCGATCTTGTGGTTACATACATGAAGAGTAAGCAATTCTGAACAGGCTTGCATTTCCCATATAATGTTGAAACAAAAAAGGCGCTTTTTTTTTTTTTTTTTTTTTTTTTTTGCTTCACAGAACTATGGGATTCACATACATAAATAAATGAATACTTTTATTACGCCACCAGAACTAATATTTCATAATAGCTCATTTCATTAGGTGGAAATGCTACTTTTAACCACAAGGTGGTGCAAACAAGTAATCCTCCTTTTTAGGTGGAAATGCTACTTTTCCACCACGTTTGTGCTAACAGATTTATTCAATGTTTTTTAAAAAATAACGTGTGATAGTTTCTACAACAGGGCACTCTTCCCGTGATACTTGAATTATATATATATATATATATATATATATAATATATATATATATATAGTATATATATATATATATATATATATATATATATAATGGTGTACACACACATCAGTTGATTGCCTCAATCAGACCCATGCTCCAATCAATGAATCTATCTATAAAAAAACACTACTTGCTGAAACAAAGCATACCTGCTCCATTGTACAGAATATGTGTGCATCGTCTTGCTGGAAGCGGCGTACACGAGTTAGCCCCGTCAGCGCCCCCGACAGCTCATTGCGGTGAAGCACCCCGAAGTCAGCCAGGCGGAGGGGGAGCTCCCTCCAGGAGCGGGGGCGATTGTCAAACATCAGGCTAAAGAAGATTCCACATTTATCATCCCAAATGGGAACCTTTGCATCTCACTGAGCCATTCTACTCAAATAGTGTGGGCAAATTATTTTCTTTAGGCGGTACATAAATTCAGGTGTTTATACTGTAATGCCAACAGTAAAGTAACAATCTGTTGAATAAGTGTAAATGTGATTAGGAATTCATTTTGTCTAAAATCTAAACCGAAAGAGCATCGCAAGTTAAATGAAATAAGAAATAGTTTTGCTATAAAAGTTTTCATTCAACTATAATATATATATATATATATATATATACACATACATATATTTTTTAATGCATTTCATGATGGCAATCTATTAGCAATTACCAATACATAAAGACACAGGCTGACTGGGCAAGTTTTAGGGTCCTGAGGCAACAGCGATTTATATTGAAACCCATAAAATAAATAACATACCAGTGGCCGGGGCAGTTCATAGGCTTGAGGGCAAAGATCTCTTTCTCCACCTCAAAGGAGAACATGTTCTCGCTGTAGTGTTGCCAATGCCCGGAGGTCTGCCACAGCTTGCTGTTGTAAATGTTTGGTGTCACCACCTCCTGGAAGCCTCTCTTCTGATACTCACTCTTCAGGTGGGAAAATACATAAATAAAAACCCATCCTAAAACTAGCTGGTCACTAGATAGCGCTGGCGCTATTTCTATAAACACACTGATTTGTCTACCCCATGTTACATCATCTACAGCTGAAAACTAGAAGTGAAGAGCAGTGCCTGAACTCAGGTCAGGGAACCTTGACAAAGACTTGCATATAAAAATAAATAAATAAAAGGATAGCTTATATGTGAAAATGTCATTTTACGGCCATTATTCAAGACCTCAATTTTATAAATAACTTGGTGTTCCTTTTTCTTCACCACCATCAACTTGTTCTGAATCAGTAAAAAATTAATTGTTTCGAATGTTGTTAGGTACAAGGATTGTCTACCGATTTAACTCTGAGTTGTTTCTGCCACTTAAAACAGGTCTTCCTCATTGATACTTTTTTGATAACGAGACTCAATTGATTGTCAATTTGGCAACTGGATTTGGTTTTCACTCTCTTAAGAGAAGTTCAAAATAAGTAAGGTATGCATTAAAATGTGCTTAATAAACCAGTTTGTAATTTAACAAGCCAGGCAGGTATAAAGACAGGTTTCAAAGACAATAGCTGTCTGTGTGACGGTGTATAGACAGTATGGCGTACATTAAAAAAAGTATATTAAATCTGTGATTTGTGAATATTATATTTAAAGTCAGTAAGCCAGACTAGCGAACTAATCAAAAGGCTAAAGGGTGATGTTACAGAAACGTTTTAAGAATGTATTCATCAATGAAATGCATTGTTAAGACAGCTTTTCATTACATTGTTTGCACACACAAAGACTGCAGTTCAGCAACATTTGTACCCCCGATTCAAGCAATAAGTACAACAAAATGAAAGTGGCACTTACCCTAATAAATTCAATTAGAGCATTGTATATAAAGGCTCCTTTCGGCAGGAAGAAACAGCTCCCAGGGCTCAGGTCATGGAAGAAAAATAGCTCTTGTTCCTGTGAGGAATGCATTCGATTCTTTGTGAAGTCATTCCTTACTGACAACTTGACAATTATGCCATATGGCAATACTACATTTTAAAAATATTTCGTTAGCCACAAGCGGTTACCCTGTGAGTTAGTGAACGAGTTGATCTTGAAAGTTCATAATCCACTTCATTCAAAACAGACTAAACTTCCTCCAAAATGAAGAGACAGCACAACATAGCCAAGACTGTGATTACGATGACCATTCAGCCAGGGCAGGCCAGTTACATGTTTGTAAATCATAACAATAATATTGACAATTGATACAACCTTCTTCATACTGCCTTTAGCTGCCCAAGTCTCAGATAGTGGATCTATTTGCTTGAATCTCTAGTGAACAGGGTCTTCTACAATCCATGACTCACCTTGCCAAGTTTGCGATGATCTCTGTTCTTTGCCTCTTCCTGAAACTTTTCCCAGTCCTTCAACATCTTGGAGTCAGGAAAGGAGATCCCATAAATCCTCTGCAGGGTTTCCATATCAGCCTTTCCTTCCCAGTAAGTGGAAGAGTTCTAAAGATTCAGAACATACTAAAAATGTTAGTAACAAGCCATGCCATAGACAGTAATAAAACAGTATCATACAATACATAAACTACCAAGACCTACATTCACAGTGTGCACAATTGGTATGCAGTCAGAGGTACTGATGCCCCATAAACAACTAAGGTGTAACTAAGCTACTGGGTAGGGAGTCAAAGACAAGGTCACTCCAAAAAATTCAAAGTTTCAAGTGGCTCAAGTGGCTTTCGTACCTCGGCTACCTTTGCTATTGTGCTGCCGAGTGTCCTATTTCAGCTAGTCATTGGACAGCTGCAGTTGGGTTGTGTGCTCTGCTGCAGATTTTAGAGAGTAAAAATAAAAAAGGAAAGGAACAATGACAGCCTATGAAACAGAGCAGAGCAGTATGTGGCACCCTTCTGCACGTCTCCCATCAGGAGTTTTAGAAGGATTTTTTTTTTTTTTTTTTTTTTTTACATTTTATTCGAGTTCATTTGTGTTGATTATCTAAAAATAATTATTCTTTAACGCACTTGTCATTTTCCTTTACATAGCCAAATCCATGTATTGTAAAAAGAAGAAATTCCAGCTCAGGGTTTTGTCACATTTCATAAACCATGATTTTTTTTTTTTATTATTATTATTTCTCATCATGGTTAATCATACCTTATGAACCTTAATGGCCTTTATTTTCCCAGTGTGTCTGACATGAGGTCCTCTACAAAGATCTATCAATGGGCCGCACCTGGAAATTCACAAAGAAAACATGACAAACATGCATCTATTTACAAAACACACAGGACCTTATCCAGGCACATACACTCAGCAACATCGATCCTAGAGCTCTTACCACTTTGTACACACGTAGAATGTATTTTATCGATTTCAGATGCATCTGAATAATCTATCAAATGCATCTTGCACGTGGTACTACTAAACCAACTCCAAGTGCAATTAATGATACATCCATTAGTGATGCATTGTTAAAGTAATCGCAGGGTTAATTGAGAATTGAAGTCATTTCAAAACAAGTAATTACATGAGGAATGTGATTAAAAGGAGTTTGTTAGAAAAGAGATTAGTTTGAATTGATAGAGCAACTCTTCCTTGTTTGCAGTTACTGGTGAGGAGTTTCAGTATACGTTTTGACAAACGCATCTGAACAATCAAATCCATTTGCGACGTCTGAGTTGCTTTTCTAAGATTTACAGGTACTGGCATTTAAATGCACCTAAATCCAACTATGGATGTAGCACAGTACCATGCAAAAAAACATGAGGGTCTAGTCTGTGTTACCTGTATACAGTAGTTGTTGGGGTGTTCACCTTCTCATTCAAAATCCTGCACTTAAATTGGTTATACTGTAAAACAAAAAGAAACATTTCCGTGATCAGTGCATTCAAACAGAACCCCTGTTTGATGTACCCTTTTAAAAGCCAACATACCTTGAACATCTCAAGCAGGGTCTCCTTCTTGATCTCAAGTCTCTCAAATGGCTGCTTCTCCTTCATTATCTTCTTGCACAGGTTCTCAAGGGCTGGGAAATCATTACTAGACACACCTCTGAAGAAACACAAAGTATTGCTTGGTATTTTTATGATGTAGTGTTTGAACACACACAAGGTACAGCACAAGATGGTTTCAAGGGGACTGAAGCATATAGAAGAATTCGCACTCCCAAATTCACTTCAATTACTTCAGTTCTCAATTATCATGCCTCAGTTCTCATGCCGCCAACTAATGTGTAAATAAAAAATGTAGGGTTTTGAAATTATAGTCCCCCCCCCCCCAAGCTTCGTTGTTTGCACAGGTTTTGTAACAGCGGTTAGAAAGCTTTAATACCATTTGATTTTTACAATGGAAAAGTGACCTATGTTTTATTTTTGTAACAATTAGTGTGTGAATCACTCAGAAAACGTTGATTTATGTTTGAATTACAATTTCATCAACATAATCAGCTCTTTCTTTTTTATTGTTTTATGAATGAGTATGAATTCGCCTTGGTGCCCTTGGGTTGGATTTATGTTTTGTTTTTTTTGCCCCCTAGAACTGCCTTGGTGCCCCTGAATCTTCACGCTCAACAAAGGCAACATTGCCTTGCCCTTCATGACCTTAACTTCATGCCCCGATTGTGTGTAATCTCTTTCCTCCCTTCCCTATTTTTCACAGATACTGTTGAATTACACTGAATTTTTCGTTTACTGTTTGTGCACCTCTATTCAGAAAAACTGGGACGTGAATCACACATTCTAGTTTTTAGGTATACCAAGGCCACACTAAAGTGCTGTCAGTTCCAGTCTTGCATCAGCCTCCGTATATCCAAGCACAAAGGCTACTCTTGCATCAGCCTCTGTATATCCAAGCACCAAGGTTACTTTCTTTCAACACGTATGTCAGTAACATACATCCCCCACCATGGTTGTAAATGTAGAGATTACAGTTTCTCCATATATATGCAACAATATAGGTTTGACATACAGACAGGCATCTATAAAACCTCACAATCTGATATTCTCAATAACACAATTGGTTCATTATTTTTCAGTTATATGGAAAAAATGTAAAGTGTAACACATGTACGACCGCCTCCATTATATCTCCATCGCTGGGGGAAACCACACACAGAGGAATTTAAAAAACGTACTCGTTGTCAAGGAACATGTCATAATAAAAGCCATTTTCGATGGGTGGGCCATAGCATAGACAGCCGCCATAAACCCTCTCCATTGCTTCTCCCATGATGTGGGCACTTGAATGCCAGTAAACCTGGAACAAAATACAAAATTGTACTGTTTAGAAACAACAAATACAAAATAAGTTGTGGCTTCAAAATACTAAATACACCACCTACTCAATCTATCACAGGTGTCAGGATCCAATATAAATCTGCTATATATCGAGGGCCGCGATATAGCGACAACAAATAAATAAATACTGTCCAACCACACCCTCATTTTATCAGGGGCGTCAGAGTCCAATACAGTCTTCCCAGCGACAGCGAGTGGAAACGACAGCAAGTGGGAGAAGTACAGGCGTGGAAAAGTGCAGAGCAGTTTAGAAGCAGTAAGAAGAAATTTCATCTTTAATTGCTTTAATCAGAAAACACAGGACATTGGGGAAACACAGCAGCTCAAAGTCAAACAGCCGCATGTGTTTTTCTGATAACAAGCTGAAACTCGGAGCAGCTGATTCAAATTCAGCGCCGTTCTGAGACACGGGCGAGGGGAGGAGCCAACAGTACAGCAGAACAACGCAGTTAAACGAGGCAGTCTTCCCAGCGACAGCGAGTGGAAGTGACAGCGAGTGGGAGAAGTACAGGCGTGGAAAACTGCAGAGCAGTTTAGAAGCAGTTTGAAAGCAGGTTGACAGCTGCAGAAGAAACTAAACTAAAAAAAAAAAAAAAAAAACCCTCAACATGGTCTTCAAGCCAGTAATCTGTGACACCTGCTTGATGTGGGAAATCCAAGAAAACTAACAACCAAACGAGCAAGATGGGCCGAATGGCTTCCTCTCGTTTGAAAACTTTATGTTCTTATAAATCCTTTACGCAACCTGCTTTTTCTCATTTTAGTATAAAAAGCAGTGCACCGTTTTAATTCGTACTGTGGAGGGTAATTGCTTCTCATCAACCTAAGTCTCCAATTAATTTCATGAGTCTTCCTCTCCTTTCTCAAACGCACAAACCTGCTGCATTGAAAGAATCCCACTCTAAACACAGGAGGCTTGTTGCTAGGGAGCTGATGTCAGTGCCCTGTGACTTTTGCTAGTGCATTGCTGCCACAAGCGAACACCTCATTGGCTAAAATAAAAACCACTTCAGCAAGTATATATTTAATTTGCTTTGTGTTATTGTGCAATGTGTGCATATAAGATAATAGTGATATTAATGCTTTGTTATTTGTTTTGTATATTTTTGTTTGATGTGCGGTACGAAATAAAACAAACAGTAATTTTAAGGGCCTATGTATATTGCAGTTAAGGCATGTGGGGTGCCAACTCCAGGACTGCGATATATCCATATCCTCAGTATAGCAAGGGGTGATATAATGAGGGGTAGGTGCATACTGGGGGCAAGGTGTTGATGGGTCCCCTCCCTAGGCTGACAGCAGAGAGTTTATCTTTAGACACCTGATGTTACCAAGCTACAGAACGCTGTATTTGTGTTTTTTTTCTGTTTTGTTTTTTTTACATTTTAGTTAAGAACATAAGAAAGTTTACAAACGAGGAGGCCATTGATCCCAGAATCTCAACAAGCAGCAGCTTCTTGAAGGATCTTAGGATGTCAGCTTCAACAACATTACTGGGGTGTTGGTTCCAGACTCCCATAATTCTCTCTGTAAAAAAGTGCCTCCCATTTTTTGTTGTGAATGCCCCTTTATCTAATCTCCATTTGTAACTCCTGGTCCTTGTTTCTTTGTTCAGGTCGGAAAAGTCCTCTGGGTTGTCAATACCTTTTAGAATTCTGAATGCTTGAATCAGATTGCCTCCTATTTTTGTGTCATCTGCAAATTTAACAAGTTTGCTTACTATACCAGTATCTAAAACACCAGAATCAGCAATACTTACAGCTTGAGCCTCTTCATCATCAAACTTGAGCAGCTGTAGGGTACAGTTTTCTTCCAGCGGCCGATCAAGGTCCCATAATATGTTGTTCACTTTTGAAATCACAGTGTTATCAGCCAAGCCCTGGCTGATAAAGCAAAACACAAAGACATTACCTTTTCTGAATTGTAGCTTTTTTATTTGTTTTTTAAATTTAAAAAAAAAAAAAAGCGGCTATACTAGGGGTGAGACCGAATATTCGAGTATTCTAAATAAAATTACTACATATAAAAAACAAATGTAAAAATATGCAAACTTGGTACTGTATTTTTGAGAGAAGAAGAGGTTAAAAGTGATCTTAAAAGTCTTGTGGACCCTTTGCTCTGTCAGGTCTGCAAGCAAAGCTGGGTCGGTCTTACTAAGAGTTCAAGAGAAAAAGCACTCAACTTGCTTACAGGTGCAGCATTTGCCAAATTATGCATCACCTACAATTTTAGGATTGAGACATAATAGTAGTACAGTATTTCATGTAGCATTTTTCAATTTGTCAGTTTTTTGATAAGTACATGGCAAACTACAATGCGGTATGTAACGTTACATTATTCTGCAGGTTTCACCAGATTATGATGAAAAATTAGCTAATTCTATAAAGCGATGTAAAACTTTTGGCTATAGCTGAATACATTAAACACTTAATAAAATACCAAAAGTCATTAGATCTAAATAAAAAACAAACAAAATGTTGATATTAACGGATTGAACATGTTTATATAGAACCTGCTGTCATTTAAACATTGAGAATACTTTGTCATTAACATTGAGTGCAAGATCTACACTCTCAGCAAAATTAGACATATCATTAAAGTCAATAGGTTCTAATGGGAACATGACTTATAACTTTTCATATAAAGAAAATAAACATGCCATGCCTGCCACTGTAAAAATGCAAGGGTTGCTATGTACTTGAGTACAGTCTTGAGTTGCTCCAGTAAGATACGACTCCAAGCATAAATAACTCAAGTACAGTAGCTGATGACAGAGGCTATAGCTACAATAGGCAACATCTGTTAATACTTCTATTAAAATTATAATTTGGTTATATATATCTCCAGAACTACATCAAGTTGTGAGGGTTCAGTTTTTAATAATAATATTATTATTATTATTACATGACAGCAAGCAACCCTGTTTGGTCCAGATAATGAAAGAAACTCCCTCCTGCCACCACATCCATATTTCTCACCTGATTCCACATGCAAGCTTGTAAGGTGTGGTTTTCCAGGATTCTGCATCAATCTGCTTCCCATCGGGCAAGGTAACTATGATAGGTTTGCTCTCTTTTTCTGCTCTCTCGCCCATCAGGGTATCATGTTCTTGTTTCAGTTTATTGTAGAGCTCCAATCGTTCACTAATATACTGAGGCCATGGGCTTAACTGAGAAGAGAAACAGAGCTCTTTTTAAAATCTACACCTTGAACAGCTGCAGTCATGTGTTAATTATATTCATATCTTTCAATTCTGTGGAAATAAGTTACATGTTCATTAGCCTCTATGTCAGCATCTTCAGAACTTAAGTATACTGCATATATATAAAATAGAGGTCAACTTCAAGATCAACTTAGCACAAAAAATAAATAATACAACTTAGACATTACATCAGTAAAGTTTGAGAGCAAAGGAGATTATCAGAACCATTAATTGTATACATAGCATATGATGGGAGCTAAAACTACATAAAGATATGAAGAACACCTTACCTCAGTACGACTCCCCCCATCTCCCCCTGTCTTGGTTTTCTTCTTACTGCCATCTTTGCACTTGTCTCCTCCAGCACAGCCCTGAGATAACATTTAAAAAGTTGTGTGCGTAAGTAAGCTTCTGTTGAGTTTCTGTGGATTCAGGCTGAATTGTGTATTGCGTTCATGACTATTGGAATGTGTAGCAGTAATACGATCAAGTAAGTCATACTAGCATTTTCGCTACAGCTGAATATTGTGTCTCTGGGGCTGAATATCAAGAGGATTAAAACCGTCAACAAAGTACTGTAAACATCCCAGACTTCAATTAATTTAGAAAAAAAAAAAAAAAAAAAAAGCAGCTAAATTGGGGTTTCTTACCTGAGTGTGTGCTAGAACTCATTGACTACGTACAGTACTACCAGTGACTAAAACAACTGCAATATATTTAACTGTTTGCAAAACAAAGAATTATAGTGACATCACATGATCTCCTTCAGTATGTATCATTGCATCAGGTAGTCTCGATATCTGCCTCAGGTGATGGAATAGTTAAGTACAGCAGTATAAAGTAATGTGTTTACACAAAACATATGTCTACCTCTTTTGGTAAATGTAAACAGGTTGTCAGTGGAAACGAGAATTGTCCGTATTGTACGTGTTCGGTGCCTGCTTTCTACTCTAAGCTCTAATCAAATGTAGATTTTTTTTTCGCACTGTTGTGCAGCCGTGAGGAGCCAGAAAAACACATCTTGAAAATACGTAACTTTAATACTTGCTGCAAGTTTCCCCAATAATGAATTATTAATACCAATCTCACCCAGTATTAATTACTGTATGTAATATATGGGTATTTGATCAATTACTGCAATTTGATATAGACAATCACATTTACAAATGTGTTATTATATATCTACAGTAAAGAAAAATATATATAATATATATATATTATATATATATATATCGGAATGACAAGTAGTATTGTTGACAACTATGACAACCACGCATTTCAGGGTTTGGCAATACAGATCAACATTGTTTATTACCTTTTTCTCTGCTTCTATTTTCATTTTTTCCAGCTGCTCTGTTACTTTATCTGACTCCATGTTATTTTTGTCAATTTTAACTTAACTGTTCCACGTTGTATGGTATGTGTGTAGCTCTGACCCCCACGTCGGTGTTTGCTCAATTCCTTCCGGTTCCGTTTCCTGAAGGCTGATGCAACAACTCAGTAACAGGGTGAAGCACAGCCCTTTCATGTATCCATGGAGATAGCTTGTGATGGGCGGTTGGATAGGTCTATCAGAAGTCATTATGAGGCGGTGGGTCGTTTATATTATCAGCCAATTCGATACTAGAGCGAAGTAGCTTTGTATTAATATTAACTCATTAGCCATGTGCTCTGTAAAATTGCTTCCTGAAGACTTAATTATGACGTTTGGGGAAGCACTAATTGGCTACCGACATTTCAGAAGGGGTAGCTTTATCTCTGCGGTACCACGGGATGCCGCCTCCTCATACACATGTATTTAACATTGATTCGTACTGTGATTGTGCAAATTAAACTCAATGTAAAACGATGCTTCCACTGCACCTCAACTGTTGTCCTGGGCAGTTTGTATGTTTTAGATTTCGACGTTGCATACCAGCGTTTCCTGGTAATCAGAAAAGGTACAAATACAATACTATTTAAATTGATTTAAACATGGCAGCGCTTACAGGTCTGGCTCCGAGGCTACAGCTATCCACTCTCAGCGCTGGGGAAATTGACAGACGGTGTTTGTCAGCTGTGCCCGGGGAGGACGCGTTGACTGCGTGTAGGTGCACCATTACTAAACTACTGCGTTATATACCACGTACTTGAAAGAATATGGGACTTGTTCAAATGATCAGTCCCGAAAGAATATGGGACTTGTTCAAATGATCAGTCCCTCATCAATTCTAGCAGACAGAATAACTTTGCAAAACTACTACATTACTACAAATCGATCAATCTACAACGGCTTCAGTGGGACAATAACTAATGTTTATATGTATATATCTGTGTTATTAATTTATCCTTCGATAAGACTTAAACCGCGGTCCTATTGTAAGTGATGCAGAGTTCAGTAGTATTCTCGCTTTAGATATAAAAAAGCGTCTGCTAAATGACTTATTATTATTATTATTATTATTATTATTATTATTATTATTATTATTATTATTATTATTATTATTAATAATAATAATAATAATATTAATAATAATGTATATATTAATTATTGAATGCACTTAAATAAAATAACCATCTATTTTAATAATTTCTAAACAGCGGCAGATCTTAATTCTGTCACCCATTTTTTTTTTTTTTTTTTTTTTTTTTTTTTTGTTAATTTAAATAAATGGCTTGTGTAATTGTTTGCCAAATCTAATTCAGCAAGTTTAAATCAACAAACCTTTGTTAGATAGGGGGCGCCATAATCTCAAAAACAAAGATCTATTTTTCATCGGGCCATGAACTATTAATAAATGCATTGACTACACATACGGGACAAGTTGATTGTCTTTGCCTGTGTCTTTGAGTTGTAGTAAGCAGTAATTTAACCGTCTCGGAAAAAATTCTGAGACAAATTATTTTTGATACATTTCCCAGGTTCATCACATGTCTGCAATGACAAGGTCTTCTATACCGTAGGCAATAAAAACATAGATAACAGACAACCTCGCCTATGCACGTTTTTTTTTTGTTGTTTTTTTTTTTTTGTTGTTGTTTGTTTTTTGTAGCCTAGTACATACTACATAGGAGCCAAAGACAGTGCAAAAATTTAAAATTATATGAGCATTTCAGGTGTTTTTTCATGTTAGTTTTCTGAAAAAAAAAAAAAAAAAAAAAAGTTCTAAAAATCAATTTGGCAATGCACAGAAAGCCAGTCAGCACTTTTTAGGCAAATGAATGTTGGGATGTCAAAATTGTTACATAATCAGACACTGTATTGTATAGTGTATGCATACTGTTAGCTATTTCTCACCCATGATTCACTTGGCCTGAATTCCACAGAACTTAATATTTAGTGATTTTAGTTATGTGCAGTCTTCTTGAATTTATATAACACAAAGGATCTCTGTTAGCTTCTGGAGAAGAGTGTCTTCCAGGAGAGATCCTGCTATCTCCTTCTGCGAGGAGAGCATTCTTTACCCCTGTGCTTTATACATACTTTTCTGCTTGCTACGTGCTTTCTGAATGGACCCCTTGTGTTGAACGCTGCACAAAGAGATTTAAATAGAGGCCTGTCAGTGAGTGGTCTCGTGAAAGATTCCCTTTCACTGCGGTATATCGGGGACGGAGAGCCTGAGATTGAAAAGTAACCTTATTAGAGTTTCCTAACCGTGTCAAAATCATGATTAGTTTGGTAGTGAATCCCAGCAGGCCTCCATTATGTTTAATGATGGTGAACCAAAATCAGTAAAAATGCTTGACAAGATGAACTACTGGTGCCTCAAGCTTCACCGTGCAACATCCTGCTCCCAGCCTCACACCATCGTAATTAAACCTAAAAGTGACAGTGTACACTAAAACATTTCTGATAGCTCTGATGGGTTTGTACTAATCAGGTTTGTAAAAACAAGTAGGGTCCTATCCATTAACCTTTTGCAGAAATGGTTATTTTATGAGATGGCTGGTTTATTTATAAACAGGGACTGTGCTATTTAATATTTAATTGTTCACATAAATGTTCAGCACAGCTATATATCATTGCAGTGCAACCTCACAGGGTATGCATAATTTACAGCACTGACTGAAAAAAGTGAATTTTCCTTTTATTGAAGTTCAGTTCCTAAAACAGATATATATTTTTTCTGACAGCATTATTGTGGACCATGCTGATGACACTAAGTCTTTTTTTGGTAGATTCTGTGATGAAAATGGTAAGCTGCTGTGTTGCAGTGCTTGCAGTTTCTAAGCTACTGTTCTTCCACTTGTGTTTTTGCTTATTTAACACTCAAGATCAAATATCTACAAAGTGCTTAAAACTCCAGAAATGACTATCTGTAGCTAAGTAATTGAATACATTACATTAATAATTACTTTCACTAAGAATGGTTACACAGGTGCTCACACACTGTACAGCCACATTTAAGGATATATGAAGAAAAATAGATGCAAAGACTCAATAGATGCAAGCACACAAACTTAAACCCTGTCTCTCAATACTCTTTTGGTCAGGGGTATTTTTTTTTTTTTTATTCATTTTGACCTACTTGTTGAAGGACAGTGTAAACTATTATTGTATTGTATATAACGGAATAGACACTGATTATAAAATAACAACACTACAAATCCTTATTGTGTTGGTTGCAAAGGCGTTTTGCCATCTGTTAATAATGTGTGGCTCAACCCTGTGTGCAAAGTAGTCATCATGGATTACAAAACATACTGGGGGCGGGTCAAGATCTTCATATTCAATTTCAGGTCAGTGAAATACCAGTTTGGACCTGATATTGTACTGTAAAAAAACAATTAAATACTCGAAACATGTCTACTTACCTGGTTTCTCCTAAGTTTTTTGAGGTTATGCATGTACATAGCTGTATTCTATGATTCTCTGTCTCTCAAAAGAATATATATTACAGGTAGTGTCGAGTAGACATTAACCTTTTAACTGTCATATGGTTTTAACACATCAATGACACAGATCCTTTACACAAGTCCAGATTATGCCTCTGGGGATGCTTTATTTTTGTTCACAAAACACACATTTCTGACCTTGTTTTCTACATTTGGTGAACAAATCTTTATAGCAGACTTTCAGCTGGGTTCCTGGTAAAGAGAGACACACATTTACATTAAGTGCATTATGTGTTTTATAAGCATTTAAACCTGTCAGTTAGTTTTATTTGCTGCTTCATTTAAGTGCTACTTTTGTTATAAATTTCCACAAGTCCTCACTGCAAATGCGCTTTTAGGCTGAAAAGAACACAGCAGGAAATAACATACATTTTTCATTAGTCCATATTTAAAACAAACAGTAGTAGGCAGTGTCAGTTGTCCTTGAGAGATGAGGGGATTGCTGCACCTGTGATATTCAGTTTGGTTCTCAACAAAAGCTCAAGTTTCCTTTTATCACTGAAAACCTCACCATTATAAATCATACATTCTGCTAGTCGAGTATTATCAAACAGGTTTTTTTTTTTTTTTTTTTTTTTTTTTTTTTAATGAGAGTTTATAATATTTGTCATTTTGTCCCCATGGACCCTCTTATGAATAACATAATGTTTCTAAAGGGTTATATCCAGGAGAAGGAGCATTTAAAATAAATAATTCAATAAATATGGCTTCTTGATTTGCACCTTGTACATTGAGAATGTTGGTAATTGTGTTAGGTTTGTTGCTCCATATGGATCTTCTCTTGGTAATTTTGTTTCCAGGTCCTATGAGATTGTAGTTCAACAGTATTGTGATGATCAGGGGTGGGGTGTGTTGTGTGGAGATGCAGTGCACCCTACTATTGCTGGCTGGCTGCTCCAAGGCCAGTATGTAAATTGGGGTGCATACAGTTAATGAACTATTAAAGGGTTAACAGTAACACATTGCAATGGAGTAGCGGCAGTATCGTTCAGTGCAGCGCAGTCAGGGAGCAGTTGCAGCAGGGGTGTGTGGCCCCTGGACTGCGGACTGAGCATGTGTTATGTCTGTATCTTTATCAGTGTGTTTTCTGTGGTTAATTTACATAAATGTATTCCTTTGTTTAATATTTCATGTCTGGTTGTCCCCAGCAAGGTCTGTATATAGGAGAGCGGTGGTCTGGTTGGGGTTGTAGTGGTCCTCGGCTCCTAACCTGTGTGTGTTGTGATTAAAAGTTCCTGTTCATTTTACATGCTGACTCGTTGTTCTTTCCTCCACCGGGTTGGATACAGACTGCATGAGTTACCTGAAACATACTTCTATGAACTGTTCATTTATAAAACCTCTCTTTGATTTGTTTTCTAATCAGTCATGCTCCATGGGTTCCTATCCAACCCTACGGTATATGTGACATGATTCTGTAAGCTTTGTCTTGTTTTTCTGTTGTTTGTATTCCATTAATTAGAAATGAGTAAACCAGGTGAAATTACATTAATACTTTTTATACAGGCAGTAGAGCGTTAAACTAATTCTGGGAATGGCAGGGTGGGGGGTTGCTGTAAAAGTGTATTGAGGAAAACAACCATCATAATCCTCAATGTGATTCTCAGTAGAAAGAGGGGTGTCTGGTCCTCTGTTGAAAATTAGGGTGATGTCTGTTGCTTGACAGAACAACTGACATCACCCTAATCGATCCATCAGAACCAGCCTGCAACCAGAATTGTGTTTTCAGAAGGTGGCTTTCTGCAAACTGCCAGGACACTGTCTTGATGGGCATGCTGGTCAATGCAGTCAGTGCGTTGAGGGACGAGTCAGTTGCCCAGGCACCCAGTATTATGCCCCTTGAAAAAATGCATGGTAACTGAATTCAGTCATGAAACTATTATTGATTGTGTTTTTTTCCCCCCAGTTTTCATTCCAGCTGTTAAAGCTTTTATAATATTCAAACCAAAATCCTTTTTTGTTTTAGAAGATTTTTTTTTTTTTAACTGGATGGATAAATATATGCATTATTTGGAACACATCTGGCACAGCTGCAACATAAGGACAAGCCCTCCCCAAGTGCCTTTTTTCCTTTTAGGCAATCAATCATTGATTTCTAATTTACTGTTGAATTATAAGTTCAGCAATACAGATACAACTCCCACTCATGATAACAGCAGCACAGACGCATTATAATTACATTTCATTTTTAAATGACTTATGGCTCTGTAAATGAGCACAGTGGGAAGTGACACTGCTGAGTGGGTCTACAATTGAATTCTGGCATGGGAAGTTGCCCTGACTTTCAACTCTTTTCAAAATGACTTGCCACCCTGTGCTGTACGCAATTTATAATAAGCT